>NC_081801.1:1387500-1525000 GCF_963082965.1 Carassius carassius
TGGCCGAATGTCATGTCACGTAACGTCGTTGGAGAGAGAGGGAGGGGGGGGGGGTGTTCAGAGAGGAGTCTGTTGGATGTTTAGCTGTTATTTGTTTTATGGACTCAATGTTGAAAATGTAAAACATTTACGATTTTGTTTGATTCCATGAAGTATTTTACTGAACATGAGTATTTACAATGCAAATCCAAATTATTTTAATTTACTGTTACTTATATCTTGTCTTTTAACTTTATTAAGATCAGATTCTGCAGGTAAAATTACAATAAAAAGGTGACTTGACTTGGACTTGACTTGACTTACTACAGGACTTGACTTGACTTGACTTGACATAACTTGTGACTTGACTTGACTTGACTTGCCCAAGAAAAAAATACTTGGGACTTACTTGAGACTTGAAGGTTAAGACTTGAGACTTACTTGAGACTTGCACATGTGTGACTTGGTCCCATCTCTGTGCGTTATTATGCATTGATTTAATATGCAATCCGAACGCACCCCTGGCTCACACAGCGAGTGAGCAGGTGGGTTAATAACAAGATAAGCGATTATGATTGGCTAAGGCAGAGTCATGTGTTTCATGGTAGCCAATCAGAGACAGTGTTTTTACACACACGCGCCAGCGGCGCCAAACACAGTCACACACACGCAACAGCTACACAGAGATTCGCAGCAGCAGCAGAAATGGCGAGTGTAATATCGTCCATATAAATCACCACCACAGGAATCGAGTTGAAGTTAATACTTTACTTTCTGTTTGCAGCAGCTACAGCAACAGACATCAAACATTCCTTCCACATGGCGCATCTTCTTCCACCCTTCTCTTCCCAAGATAGAACCCAACAACTTAGATATACAGATGACACCTAGTGGTTACTCCAGGATACTACATCCCCTCCTCCTTAAGCTATCAATTGGTGCAGTTTTTTTTTTTTTTTTTTTTTTAATACTATTACCACCAATATCACCAACTAAATACTAATAACAATATATACAAAATATAACACTGTATAACAATCACTTTTTTTTTTTACAAACACGTTAACAACTAACAGTTAGATTGCATTGATTGTCTTTTACTGACTTGACTTATGTAACATAGTCTTTCAAGTAAGCTGGAGAACGTCTCTCTCTTGCAGACCTTCTCAGATTCGTGGGTTGGTTAGTTTCTTTTTCTACAACAGTCAATTCTAACGATTGTTCTTTCTCCAGGGCAGACATCTCCTGGTCTGCAGGTATATTGACAACATCCGCACTAGGCAATGCAGAAGTGTCACCATCCTGTTCACTCTCTGTGGGTAGTATAATCTCAAGCATCTCATCTGTACTACGATTTCTTATTTGGTCCACATGTCTTTTCACAGTTTGTCCATGCCCCAGAGCAGTCTTATATGAAAGAGGTCCTGTACAACATTCCACTACTGCAGGAATCCACTTAGGTCCACCAGCATAATTCCTCACGTACACTGAATCTCCAACTTCAAAACTTCGGAGTTTGCAACTGTTGTCATGGCCTTCTTTTTGTTTCTGCTGTTTTTTCAGAACTTTGAACTTCACATCAGGAATAAGTAAATCAAATGTGGATCTCGACTTCCGTGACATTAGCATTTGAGCAGGTGATAACCCAGTTGTTGCATGAGGAGTGATTCTATAATTAAATAAGAATCTTGCTACTCTTGTCTCCACAGTGTCACCTTTCATCTTTTTCATCCCCTCCTTAAAAGTTTGAACAGCACGTTCAGCTAGGCCGTTTGAAGAAGGATGATAAGGAGCTGAGGTTACATGTTGAATACCATTTCTCTCCATGAACGTTTCAAACTCATTACTGGTAAAACATGTTCCGTTGTCTGACACTAACATTTTAGGTAATCCATGTGTACTGAAACACATTCTCAATTTCTCAATTGTAATTTGGGAAGTGGCCTGCATAACAGGATAAACTTCCATCCACTTGGAATGAGAATCTACCAGAATGAGGAACATTCTTCCTAAGAAGGGCCCTGCGTAGTCTACATGAAGTCTTTCCCAGGGTGAGCCTGGCCACTCCCACGGGTGCAAAGGAGCTTGAGCCGGTGCCTTTCTGAAACTTTGACACACCTCACATTTCTGAACCACTCTCTCTACATCCTGGTCCATTCCAGGCCACCACATGTATGATCGGGCCAATCCTTTCTTTCTGGACATGCCGGAATGAGTCTGATGTAACTGTTTCAATACAGCCACTCTTGCGATGGTATGACTATTCTCGCTCCCCAAGTCACACATCCATCTTTGACACTGAGAGCATCTCTCCTGTGATGGTACGGTAACACATGTGGCTCTACTTTCTCAGGCCAGCCCTTTAAGAGGTACTCATGTACCATGGAGAGTGTTATGTCGTGTGATGTCCACTTCCGAATTTGTGCTGCACTTACAGGCGAATCGTCCATTAAATCCATCATCAGCACTTGATCATTAGTGTCATCAGGTTCTCCCTCACCTGGCACTGGAAGTCTACTCAGCGCATCAGCATTTTGGTGGTACTTTCCTGGCTTGTAAAGAATGTTATACTGATATGCTTGTAACATCACAGCCCACCTTTGCACTCTGGGTGAACCCATTTGAGGAACTGCTTTTGTTTCATTAAACAAATGGATCAAAGGCTTATGATCAGTGCAAATTGTAAATGCACGACCATACAAATACTTGTGAAATCTATGGATGCCAAAAATCACAGCCAAGCCTTCTTTGTCCAGTTGTGAATAACGTTTCTCCGCAGGCGTTAATGTCCTAGACATGAACCCAAGAGGTTTCTCCACCCTCTCTCCTTTTATACGCTGCGAGAGCACTGCACCAACCCCGTAGGGTGAAGCGTCACAAGCCAAAATTAGTTCTGAATCTGATGAATAATGTGCTAGCACCTCCGCTGATTTTAGTAGAGCTTTAGATTTTATAAAAGCTTCTTGCTGGGGCTTTTTCCACATCCACTGAACATCTTTTCTCAGCAGCAGATGTAGGGGGGCCAGCAGCGTTGACAAATTTGGCAGGAACTTGTTATAATAGTTAAGTAGTCCCAGGTATGCTTTAAGCTCTGTGACATTCCTTGGTTCTGGTGCTTCTTCAATGGCTTTCACTTTAATTCCCAAAGGATGTAGACCCTGTGCATCTACTCTGTGGCCTAAATATTCCACCTATTCTGTTAGGAACACACATTTTACTCGTTTCAGTCGCAAACCAGCTTCTTCCAGTCTCGACAACACTTCATCCAGTGTCTTCAAGTGACTTTCTTGGTTTACGCCAGTCACCAATATATCATCCAGATAAACAACTAATCCAGGAATACCTTGCAACAATCCCTCCATTGTTCTCTGGAAGATAGCAAAAGCTGAAGCCACTCCAAAGGGGAGACGATTATATGTGAATAACCCTTTTTGTGTATTCACTGTCAAGTATTTCTTGGAGCTTTCATCCATGATGATTTGTTGGTATGCGTGACTCATGTACAATTTTGTGAACTGCTTTCCTCCATCCAATAGAGCAAAAAGATCTTCCACCCTAGGTATTGGATTCTGTTCCAATGTTGACACTCTATTGACTGTCAGTTTATAGTCACCGCATAATCTTATACTGCCATATGGTTTCAAGATAGGAACAACAGGAGCTGCCCACTCGGAATACTTAACAGGTGAGATGATCTTGTCCCGTAGCAGTCGATTAATCTCTTCCTCCACCTTTGTTTTCAGGGCATAGGGCACCGATCTAGGTCTGAAAAACCGTGGTGTGGCATCAGTCGGCACGTGAAGAGTAGCAGTAGTACCCCTTAATGTCCCAAGCTCCTCTTTGAATACTTCCTCATGCTTGGATAGCACCTGTTGCAATGTCATCACCTCTGACTGTATCAGCTTTATCTCTCTCCATTGTAGTTTCTTCTTCAAGCCAGGCTCTGCCTAGTTAGCATGGTCCTGTTCCTTTCACTATGACAAGTGGCAATTTCTTTTCCTGCTGCTGGTATTTTACTTGTACATCAGCCACACCCACTATCTCTACTGGCTCTCCTGTATAAGTTCTCAACTTGATTTTTGTACGTCTCAGTTTGGGAGCTTCTGAATTTTTCCAGATGTCCTTGTACATTCCCTCATTCATAAGACTGACACTACATCCTGTATCAATCTCAAAATTTACAAGTCTGCCATTAACATGCAACTCAACATTGATGGGTTTCACTTTCTTCAATGCATCAGTTTTTACACATGCCAAAGTAAATGTTTCTTCAGATTCATCACTCTCATTATTTTCACTTACATTGAATGCTCGATACGGACGCACACCTTTTCCTCCTTTTTCAGTTGATGCGTGTGGACTCAACTGCTGTTGGCTTTTGTTGCGACAGGCTCTGGCGATATGTCCGATTTTCCTGCACACATAACATTTTTCCTTCTTAAATCTACATTCGTTGGCTTTGTGGTTTTTCCCACAGCATCTGTGACATTCTCTACTTTCTTTTTGTTCACCCGATTCTCCTCTTTTCCAGTGATCCGGTTTCCTCTCTTTAAACATGATGCTATTACATGCCTGTACCCCGGATTTATTTTGTAAATCGAACACATTTTTGCTTGCGGCTTCAGTGGCTACTGCAATTTTAAAAGCAGTCTCAAATGTCAGATTTGCTTCTGAAAGCAACCGTCTCTGAATCCGATCATCATCTATGCCACAAACAAGACGATCCCTCAGCATTTGATCTAAAGTTGTTCCGTAATTACAATCTTGTGCTAAACAACGCAACTCAGCTACATACTCTGTCACAGTCTCTGTCGGCTTCTTCGTTCTTGAATCAAATTTAAATCTCTGTACAATCTCACTTGGCATGGGATTGAAATGATTTTTTAACATCGTTATCAGTTGCTAAGTCTTTTCACTTGGTTTTGTAGGGCTCAGAAGATTTCGCATCACACTGTAAGTTTGTGGTCCCACAACACTTATGAGAATAGCTCTTTGCTTACCCTCATCTTCGATTCCATTAGCCACGAAAAATTGCTCCACTATTTCCGAATACTCTTCCCATGTTTGAACTTTTGCATCAAATGCTGCTAGTGAGCCAATAGTTGCTGTAGCCATGGTTAATCTTCTTCTTTTTATCCTTTAGAACCTTCTGTTTTCCCCCCAAAACAGTTATCAACACTCTGCTCTTTTTCACAATTTCAATCTGTTGTCAACACAGGCTTTCCGCTTCATCCTCGTCGCAAAAAATGTAATATCGTCCATATAAATCACCACCACAGGAATTGAGTTGAAGTTAATACTTTACTTTACTAAGAAGATGCGCCATGTGGAAGGAATGTTTGATGTCTGTTTGCAGCAGCTACAGCAACAGACATCAAACATTCCTTCCACATGGCGCATCTTCTTCCACCCTTCTTTTCCCAACATAGAACCCAACAACTTAGATATACAGATGACACCTAGTGGTTACTCCAGGATACTACAGCGAGTCAGGAGCAATCCGATGAAAAGTTGGCTCAAGGTGGAGATATAAGCACTACTTCAAATTCATTGTAGTCAAAGGCAAGAACATGCATGTAATGTGATACACACGCATCTACAAAGCTAGTAGCCAAAAACACTTTTCTTACAAAGAGTGCAGGATAAAACTCTTGCTGTCTGTTGACGTGCAATAAATATCGAAAGTTCTGTACGAACACCTGTCTGTTCTACTTATTTCAACTGACTTGTGAAAACTGCTAAAATAAAAATAAAAAATTATTTGACATATAGATGGTTTCATCGGGCGCACGCGCCTGGACCTAAGTTAACTTCCGGTCTGTGTTGTGTATATCGGTCTGGCTGCGGTGCCTTCTTCTACAAACGCAGTTAAAGTCAAGGTGATGAGTAGACTGAAGTTGGGCTCAGGTGGTTGTGCTGCGGGATGTGTTTCCCATACATTTATTTATTTTTGGGGACTCGCCACAATTTTAAAACTGATCGATTTTCAAAAAGGCTTCGTTGAATAAACATGAATAACATTATGTACTGCACGTTTAATAATAATAATTCCTTACATTTATCTGTTTAAATATCAAAACGAGGCACAGGTGTTTTTTATATCACTGTATTTCTGAAGGAAGACTTGCATGTTATATGCCTGATAAAGCAGCGTGTGAGCGTACCAGCTCTGCTTTGTTTACAGCTGTTTCTGGGGAAACCTCTATTTCTCGCGCTTTATGTCTATGCTTTAAAACATCTCCTGCTGGCAAAGAATGAATTTGCATTTTCATTAAGTCCGCCTGATCCACGCAGCAAACATATTTTGTTTGTTATCAAAAAATATCTACTCTAGAGGGACTTGGCTGTTGTTATTGATTCTATTTGGAAGTCTACCGGAAGTTAAGTTAGGTCCGCAAAAGCGCGCATGCGCAGTAACGTTTGTTTATGTTGTTGCCGTTGAAACCGTTTTTTTTTTTTACAGTAACGCAAATAGTTACTTTCCCTGGTAACAAGTTACTTTTATTATAGAGTAATTCAGTTACTAACTCAGTTACTTTTTGGAACAAGTAGTGAGTAACTATAACTTATTACTTTTTTAAAGTAACGTTCCCAACACTGCAGATTATTATGCTTGACATATGTGAATTCATCAGTAGAATTCACTGCAGGACACATTTACCTCCTCAAAGCAAGATCATAAGTCGAATTAGGGAGTAAAAAAAGTTGAATTTACTGACCTTTTCGTCTCCTGTCCATACTGCAGAGAATGAACTAAACATGAAATGAAGCAATAAAATATCAACTGTTTGAAAATCTCAAAATAAAAACATTTTGGTCATGAAAGGATCTTCTGCGAAAAAAAGCCTGTTTTGAAAGTGAAGGAAGCAAAAGCCTGGGGCAAGTTCAAGCTGAAACCGATGTATAACATTTTGCTATGGTTTCCGGTTTAAACGACATGTTTCCTGGAAACGGTATGCAACAGGGTTTGAGATACATTTTCTCTTGTTTGGTGGGTATGTCAAAAATGTTAGCCCAATCAGCAGCAACATGTAGCCTATATAAATCATGTGGTATTAAAGAGACAGCTTGCACAATGTAATTAACACCAAAATAAATTCACAAGAGCAAGTATATTGTTTGCACACTTATTTACATTAAAGGAGACATATTATGCCCCATTTTACAATATGTTATATAAGTCTCTGGTGTCCCCAGAATGTGTCTGTGAAGTTTTAGCTCAAAATACCCCATGGCACAGATCATTTATTATATCATTTTGAAAATGCCTATTTTGAGTGGAAGCAGAAACACTCTGCTACAAAGCTACATCATTACAGCTCAGACCTGCTAAAAACATCTCTTTTGGTTCTGATTATCATGTTTACAGGGGCGGAGCCAGGGAGTGACCATGGCCACCCCACTCAAAACTGCAGATTTTGTCCCTTTTTTTTTCTTGATTTTCATTTATTAAGATGTGGAACCGGCGTATCTCTTTATGACCACATCAAAAGGGATAATTTTCCACTTCAACTTCACCTCAACGTCAGGCATTAGTCAAACGAACGCGGAAAAGCTACAGCAGCCAAATGAGCGTCATTAAAAAAACAGTGAACTGTGGTCTGATGAGATGTTGTAAGACTATGTGTCAGTAAAACACACTTTTCTGTCTAATTAATAGTTTCACTGTGCTTACGACGCACTCAGTATATGCAGATATGTGGCACACGCTCTACATCAATTCATCATAAATAACCCACACAAGAAACTATGAGCATGCATACTTAGCTCTGTCATCAGCTAAGTCATGAAATAACCAAAAAGGCGATTAAAGCAGCAAACTGTGCACATATATGCAAGACACACAAGAACGTCTCTCAAATGCAAGTTGGTACTAAAATATATTCTGCAATCCAAGAACACAATATAAGTCTTTTTTATTTGGAATGGATTGCACAAATAAATGTGAGCAAAGTGCACTTAAACTAAAAAATATGAGAAAATAAAACCATTTAAATGTATAAAAAGTATAAGCTACTCTGCTGTGCATTCAAAAACTGTGTGCTTCCCAATTAACAACACACACCTGGCACTTACACCAATGCTACAATTATACGGTCACAGTGCCACCCAGTGGCCAAGTAAAATTTTACAGTAAATGGCTCCAACACACCGGCCCCTAAAAGGCCCCGATAAACTTCAAACAAAATCGAAGAACGAACTGATATGGCGTCATTTTGAACTAAATCAGGCCGAAACAAAGTTCGTTTTAAGTTCGTTTTGGCAGTTCGAAACGGCTGACTAAATCAAACTTTCTGCGGGAGTTTGTTTAGCTCCTAAAAACCTTTGAGGTTCCATTGGTCCATGGCGGTAACACAATCGGTGGGTGTGTTCTGAATAAAGGTTGACCAATGTATCGGTTTTGCAGATTAATCGGCACTGATAGTTGATTGCTGGAACAATTGGCTATCAGCAAAAGTCCATGCCGATAGTTTTCCGGGTTACATCTGTTGCTGGAGCGGCTGAGAAGGGTCTGATTTAATTATACAGCAGTGCGAGAGCGGCCTCTAGTGGTTGAAGCTTAGTGTTGACGACCCAGAGTTATGCAAAAAGCAACGCAGGGAAACATACGAGACAAGTTTTCCAAAGCCATGAAAAGAATGAAAGGAAAGAGTAAATATATAAGATAGCAAGTAGCAAATACATGTGTTTCAAATTAATGTTACACCATACTGCTGCTGCTGCTGTTTTTATTTCAATAAGCGAATTTTACGGTGGCCGAGATAGCTCAACGCGCTGCAATTTAAGAAAAAACATGCAAATAGAAAAAACACATGGAAAAAAAAAACAAAAAAACATCTTCATCAGTTTGACAACACAAGTGCTGCAAACCCTCACAACACATGCATATAACGAAATGCGCTGCAAATCATCACAACACATGCATATAGCGAAACGAGCTGCAAATCATCATAACACATGCATATAACGAAACAAGCTGCAGATCATCACAACACATGCATATAACGAAACGCGCTGCAAATCCTTCACAACACATGCATATAGCGAAACACACTGAAAATCCTTCACAATACATGCATATAACGAAACGCGCTGCAAATCCTTTACAACACATGCATATAATGAAACGCGCTGCAAATCCTACATGATTAATAAATAATTACATGATTAGATGTAAAACTTTACTTAAGATGGCTAACTTTAATATCCTCAGCTAAATTTAATTTCAAGGTTAATGAAAATAAATTTGCAATGCTTCATTAATTGATTCTTAATTTGCAAGTGTTGTTAAGTATTTGCAGTGCGTTTCGCTATGTGCATGTGATGATTTGCTGCGCGTTTCGCTATATGCACGTGTTGTGATGATTTGCAGTGTGTTTCGTTATATGCATGTGATATGAAGATTTGCAGCGCGTTTCATTATATGCATTTGTTGTGAAGATTTGCAGCTCGTTTCGTTATATGCATGTGTTGTGTTGATTTGCAATCCGCTCGAAGGGCACCTCTATGACGGGTAGCGGTATTAGCGGGCTGGGGGGAGGGGTTCGAGGCGACGTCCGCTTGCACGTTGGACAGGCCTGGCAGAATCGACAAACGATCACGGATGCGCTGTATGGTATTTTGGGCTCGGAGTCTTGCTGAGCGGGACCACCAGCAGGGTCTTCTCCTCCCCCCGCTGCTGAGTGACACAGTAAAGCAGTTTTTTCACAAAAAATTTTCCACAATAAAATGTGGTGTTGGGTGGGTGGGGTGCCGGCTGTAGTTCATTCCCCTATGCAACCCTCACCTGGGCCCAGCAATGTTTGAGGCGATCGTCCTCGTGCTGGTCCCTAGAGAAACCCCTTGCCCCGGTCACCTGCTGAAACAGATCATAGTAGAGGTTAGGCTGAGGGCAGGATAACTCACCGTCCCTGGGACTGTCGGAGGTTGACCGGAGGCGAGCAGCATGGGACATCGCAGAGCCTTCCTGCCGGGCTTCCTGGATGGGCGGTTCCCGGCTGGGCTGATGGGCTGGGTGACGGCGGCAAGGAGGCGGTCGAACCCTGGCCAGTCCCTTCCCTTACCGGTACGGGGAGGTCTCGGACAAGCCCAACGTCTATCGGCCAATCGCCGACCGGTGCAGTGACGGTGACTCGCCGCACAGGCACCTCCCTGGTGTCGCCGTGCACACAGGTTATGGGGAGCTTGGTCTTGGCGTCGGCCCGGAGGTAGTATGGAGGTCCTGACAAGGCTGACTGCGCTGCCGGAGTCCAGAAGGGCGAGGATGGCCATCCATTTAACTTCACTTCAGCCCGTGGTGCGTTTTCGGTGTGCACGGCGCAGCCCGCCAGCCAAGGTCGTCCTGGGGAGTGGGGAGCTTCCGTGGGCATGGGCTCATCCTGTGGGCCGGGAACCGCCGGCCTGCTTACCTGCTTACCACCCTTCGGGGAAACGGCGGCGCTCTTTCCCCTATATCCCGGTGTTGGGTGGCCTCCGCCAGCTCTATGGCCTCAACAAGTTCGTCTACGTTGGCCGGGTTCCGCATCCTGCATCTCTGTAGTGGGCGGGGAAGGGCACGTAGGAGGCGGTCAACCACAACGCACTCCGCTATCTGGTGTACAGTAGGACCACTGGCCAGCAACCTGTGTTGAGCCAGACGGGAGAAGCTAGTGGCTTGGGCCCGAGCTGGCTGCCGTGGGTCGAAGGTCCACTCATTGAACAGTTGGGCGGCGCTGATTGGTGACAACCCCATTCGTCCCAGGATCTCCTTTCGTAGGCCCTCTTAGGAGGTGCTTAGCTTCGGGGGGAGCGCGAAGTACGCACACTGAGCCTCTCCCGTGAGCAGGGGCGCAATGATGCGGGCCCAATCTTCTTTGGGCCATGCCTCCCTCGTAGCAAAAAATCTCAAAGATCTGAAGGTACATCGTCACGTCATCATGGGCAGTCATCCTGGGCAGCAGCTGGGTTGCTTGAACACGGGGGTCAGGAAGCGGAATTCGCAGGGCTGTGGTCAGGCAGAGCGCGGCCAACTCTCGCTCGGTTTCCCCCCTGCCAGGCGGCCATGTATTCCATGATTTGTTGCTGGTGGATGCTCACCTCGGTAAGATTTTTTAGCAGCTCTTCCATCGTCGGGGGAGGAGCGCCACCTGGGGAACCAGAGAAGTTTGTCAGGTAGAGACCGTGAGAAAAGACAAACAAACAAAGAAATCCAAACCAATTGACTCGTTGCACACGGTGAGGGGTTGGGTCGTCTGTGTCCACTTCACTGAGTTGCCCAAATTCTCCACCAGTGTGGCAAGTCTGTGTGTTTCGCGTCTACACTGATTAGCTTGTGGGCGTCTCCGTTAATTGTCTTCAGCAGCAGCTGTCACTCATTACTCTCCCTCTATATAATGGCTTGTCTCACGTCTTGTGTTTGTGAGAGCGTTGTTTCATGTCGTTAAAGGTGCCATGTGTAAAAATTGAGGTAAAAATATCCAAAAAATGACCTACACGCTTCAAAAGAATGAGAAGAACTAAGGGCGATGATGTCATTAAAAAAATGTCAAGTTATAGTGCTGCAGAGATATCAACCTTAATTAGCATTAGCATTACTAGCCACGGCCCGACAGGTGTCGTAATACCAGTTTCGGCCATGGGAGGCGGTATGCGGGCAACATAACCACCAGCCAACCTGCAATACACGAATAACTCGCACGGCTTGTGGGCGTACATGAACCTGATGTCAATCGTGTGGAAAGTACAGCCCACTACTTCATTTCAGTTCAGGGAACAGAGCGGAAGGATGGCTGAAGCCCTTGGCAAGAGACCCCTACCACCACCACCCGCTACAGGGAAAAAACTGCGCTCGGAATCACAAATCAAATCCGATAAGAAAAGGAGCCGGACCAGCGTAAACATCGGCACTGCTTTCCATCGCTGGAGACAACTGATGGACTTGAAAGAAATGAGGTTCGAAATGATGCTAAAATGTAACATTACCTAAGAAGCTTGAAATGTCTTCGATGATAATGAACCCGAGAGAGAGAGAGAGAGAGAGAGAGCGAGAGCGCCCCGGCTGCGTGCGCATGCGCACTCACTCACTATATTCAGAGCGGTCAAGTTTTTGCTAATGAAAATCAAACTTGATATATGCTGCTAAATTAGCATCAGGCGGGCAGTATACGTAACACTCTAAATAGATGTTGGCCCTATTTTCACTTGTATATGTGCAGCTAAGAATACTTTATCATTTTTAACTAAACTACAACAGTTTTGACGATATTATGTAAAGTGATGGTGAAGTAAGTTATGCATTGGCGATCGACTGGCTAGCTGATTTTGGGATCTGAGACTAGTTCCGGCATTAGGCATAACATTTGTTACTGTAGTGTTGAACTGTGTTAATTTTTTTAGGTATGAAGGGACCACTGTCATCCACTCCCATGAAAAAATGGCCAGTACTGACAGATCTCACTCTAACGAGCATCGGGTCAAGTGATTCTGATAAGTGAGTGTGCCTGGCTTGTCTCAAGTCCTACTTTGCCCATGTTTCCTCACAGCCATGTTTTACTGTGAACTAGATTCATTATCATGACTAATTGAAAAGTTCACATTTCTGCCACAGATCGTAATGTCACATTACCTTTTTATTCTTAGGTCCACTCATTTTTTTGTGTTCAACCTGTTACAGAGACAAGCATACCTCAGAAAAGGCCAGCAAGGGCTCGGCAGGTGTGGAAGAATTGGCCAGGCTTGAGTGCAGGTAGGTCATAATTTGCACTGTGATTGCAGTTTCTTCTAAGAGCTTTTCAGTGTTACTTCTTTCTGATTTTGTGTTAATTTAATATTCTATCTTATATAATGCTGTTTCTAAGCCTTGGTGAAATGAGCATTGGTGCAGAGGAACATCATCACTGACTTGAGGAATAGCATTTGAGTATTTTGATCAACGGAGTTGATGTTGTATCTGAAGAATGTTATCTCAGTGTATATTATGTTATTGACTGTTTTGTCTCATCAGGATTGACTGGGCAGTTAACCCTCCACCTGTAAAGGCATCAGATACTGATGATGAGGAGCAGGACAGCTCTGATGAAGAGTACATCCCTCCACTTTCTCTTCGGTAAGTTTCCTAATGTCTCTTGTACTGCAACTTAATACTACCATCAGGTCACAAATGTATAGCTGCACAATTCTTGGCTCACCATCTCAGCTACACTCTGGTATTCTGTTCACCTTATTCTGACACATGCATTTTTTTTTACCTTCCTTGTATGTGTATAAACTTCCGTTATGACACTTGCCTTCATACACATCCATTCTATTTTCATGAAATGTGAAGGCAAAACTCCTCACACTAACCATTGAAACACAGGTTTTACTGATGAAGACAGCCTGGTTGTTCTGGTGACCTACTCTACAAACCTGTTTGATTATGGAGGCACAACTTTATAAAAAGACAACATGTCAGTGTCATGTCAGCCCCCATGTTTGCATGCGGAATAAGGTGAATAGGTGACATTTTTCATGCGTCAGCTATGATGTTGATACAAGGACTCACATGCCAGTTCTTCTCTCCACAACTTTGCGAAACAGAGTAGATCCTTCAGACACTGCCTTGCAATGAAAATGTTTGTTCACATGTTTTTGGTAACATTTCTATGTTTGTACTGTTTGACTGAAACAGGTTGGGGGGAGCTTTACCAAATGTTCCAAATTTTGATGCGCTGCCAGTAATTGGTTTGGAAGAGACTGTACACGACCTCACTGCAGATTTTGAGTCTGAACCATCTACAGATCCTGACAGCTCCACTGCCTCACCAGCTGATTCAAATGTGCCAACTGTACAGAAGGCAGAGGACATTGTTGGTGCCAAGGCATCGATTGTGTATGATGACTGCTTGAAGTACCTTGCGGCCTTTGTTACACCACCAGTGAAACGGTGCACAGCAATAAATGTGACCAGTGCAACATGCCAACACCATCCACCATTCCTGGCAAACATCAAAGGGAAAGGCACTGCAAGCATGTTAGAATGGGTATGTGGCAATTTTGTTATGACAATAACTATGTGAATGTACACTTCAAATGGACACAAACATGTACACTTACCTCCAAATGTTTTTATGAAAAAGTTAACCGGTACAAAAACTACTATAGCTGTTATATAAATCTAATTGTTCTTATCATTAGAGCTGTGCTGATGGACACATTGTGTGGCGATGGGTTTCACAGCCCTTGATGAAGTACGGACTCCAGACTGGAGACTTTATGCTGAGCACCAACATCCTGCTATCAGGAAACAACTATGCTAAAATTGCACTGCTATTTAGATTTATGAACATGGGCATTTTTGGCCAAAACAATTTTTTCTCCATCCAAGACGCGTACTGCATTGACTCCATCAAAAAGTACTGGATGGAAAAAAGGGCAAATGTGATTGCAAGACTTCAGGACAAAGATGTTGTTGTCCTTGGTTAGTGATACACATACAGTTTATCTTTCTAAAAATTATGATGCAGTATTTTTATCTAACACAAACTCTCTTGTTCTACACATCTAGCTGATGGCAGAAACGACACTCCGGGTCACTGTGTGCAGTACTGTATTTACACTACAATGGAAAACAACACATTGGAGATCATCAGTGTGGTCACAGTAGACAAAAGACAAACCGACAGACGGTCTGCCACGATGGAGAAGGAGGCCTTCATCTTGACTATGGATCAACTAGTCACTGAAGTTAAACTGGTCAAAATCTGCACAGATGCCCACTCACAGATTGGTGCCCTGATGGGTGAGTTCATATCCACATGTCATAGATGTTACTTGACATGTAGTCAACATTTGACTTATTTACATCTCTGCATGTACATGTTTTGTAGATCCGGTTAAGGGGAGGTACAAGGACCATAGGATTCATCACAGTTTAGATATGTAGCATGGTGTCAAGAATTTGGCAAAGAAGATGTGAGCTGTGAGTGTCCATAGTAGCAGTTTAATTGCACCCCTGCGCATTATAATGTTATCATTGTTGTGCATTGCTATTAATAACGGTTTTAATTCTTATACCCAGGCGGCCCAGGTAAAAGAACTGTCTGTCTGACTCCTTTGGCTGAAAGATATCGTAAATCACTTCTGGTGCTGCTGCAAAACAGCCGACTCCTATGAAGAGTTCCTGGTAAGTTTTGTGTCATTTCTCCCTTTTAATTTCCCAAATCTCATTGTAAATTAACCTTATAAATAGTCCATCGCACTTGGGAACTGCCCACTGATACAGTGGGTCCCATTTAGAAGTGGCCACTTCATTCACGCTTTCCGTGTTTTACGCAGCTGTCTGAAATGTATTACAACGTATAACGTACAACTTACAACTTATAATTTGTGGTTGTTTGGGTCATTGCAGCTTTACTGGGAAAATATAAATAAAAGACGCGTGAGGTCCCGTGAGAATAACGTGTGAAACCGGACAATTCCAAGTGGTACCCACTGTAATTGTTGTTTCTTTTTATGTTGTTTATTACAATTGTAGACACTGTGGGCAGGCCTTTTACATCATGTCTGCAACGAGCATGAGTGGGCTATGGGCAGCTGTAAACATGGGCAGCTGGCAGACTCGGAGAAACAATGGATTCAAAGAGATTCTAAAGCACACAAGGCTCTTGTGGACATAATCCTCAAGAAACGATGGTTGAAGGATGTGCACAAATACCTGCGCTTTAGGTATGTGTGAGAATTGGGGTGAAAGTGTTAATTTGACCAACAAATGCTCAGTTCTGCCTAGTTGTCGTAATTTGTTCTGTTTTAATTTCATTACAGATCAACGGCAGACCTCGGATCCTTTCAAAATCATATATTAATGTATGCCAGCAAGCGCTTTGCCTTCAGTCCACCGGTGTATGAAGCCCGAGTCATCCTGGCAGCCGTGGACTACAACTACCATCGGGACCGACCAACTCAGAAGAGGGCAGATGGTACAGAGATGTAAGTATCACGAGAACTACTGAAATCTTTCTTGTTACTTGTCTCCATGTTTTTCTTTAACATCAATATTACCACCCTATTTTCAGGTACAGATGAGTGTACAAGAAGAAGGCTAAACAGTACAGTGTCTATGCGCGCAAGACTCCCAAAAGCTACAGCTACATTGGGGAACTACAGACGCTGGTGGTGAGATGTAGACTGGAGAGTGGCTCTGGAATGCCCAGGACAAGAACCCTAAGGCCAGATGACCCACGAAGGCTTGGTTTACTTCCACCTGTACCACCCCCACCAACGGCAGAGCTTGTACGAAGACAAGTCAGGAGAGGACTAGGTATGCAAAAATTAGCTCCTGTTTAGGGTTTGGGTGTGTACAAGCAAACATACCACTGGTTAATGGCTGTAGTTTAATGAATGGCCTTCTCTTTCAGATAGCAATGTTAAAAACTGGCATAACATGTACCTCAGTGGCATGTGTAGTAAATGAGTGCAAAATAATAGGATCTGGTGGATCCGGACACTGAGTATGACCTGATTTTGGTTTGAGGAAGAAAAGTAGTGTCAGGTTTTCCTGTTTGACCAATCAATCAAGCATAATTACAAGTAAATGTTTTGTATGTTTTAGGACCTGATTTACAGTCGAGTTCACCCCATTGAAGCCAGAATTGCAGCATCCAGTGTAAGCATAGGTGAGTAAAATGCACTCTGTCAGGTTGCTTAATTTTTGTCTGACATGTAAAATGTATTGCAATCATATTGTCATTGCCTTTTGCAACTTCTTACAACTGTTCATTTCCACTTGTCACAATTTACAAGTTTTGTAAATAAAACATTGGAACCAACCTATTATCACTACCATTTCATGCTTTACCACAGTTCTTTCAGTCTATAACACATAATGTTGCAGAGTTTCAGTCTGTCTGTCCTAAACGTTATTAGAGTAATTTGTTCCAGACTGGCAAGAATTATTCTACTGCTTTCTTTCTTGTATACAAATGGTAAGAACTGGCCTCAGGGTTTGATTGTCAATGACGGACAGAAAGGTTTATTAAGTTTATTATTGTACCTGTTACAGTTATACTAACATGTGGTTAAAAGAACATTTTACACACTGAATTCAGTCTTTCCAGTTTGAACAAATTGGTTAACGCAAAACAAAGTAATGTAACAACACAATTTACATTAAACCTTATGAAAGTGAAATAAAAATAGTTAAATGGTAAATGGACTGCATTTATATAGCGCTTTCAACAGACCACATGGCCATCCAAAGCGCTTTACAATTTGCCTCACATTCACCCATTCATACACTCATTCACACACCAACTGCGGTATCAGCCATTCAAGGCGCCATCCAGCTCGTCGGAAGCTGCTGGGGTTAGGTGTCTTGCTCAAGGACACCTCGACACTTGGTCAGGTGGAGCCGGGGATTGAACCACCAACCTTCCGATATGTAGACAACCTACATGAACCACTGAGCCACTGCCGCCCCATAAATAGTTATGTAAACTGAAAGTTAAGAACTAAAAGGTAAACTAAAAGCCAGGAAGAAAACCTGTGTATTGGCCCTGAGGATCCGGAAATGTGTCCCTGATTTTACAGACACAACAACTCGGTATTACAAGTCTGTTCCCAGCTCCTAGGGACCCATGCTGCCAGTAAATGTAATGTCTATAGGCGGCATAACGAAACTCTCGGCTCTCTGACCCTGGTTATTTGGCACGGCCGAGTGCTGTAACGTCTTCCCTATACTGGCGGTGAATATGCAGGAAGCCTCCATCCAGGCAGTAATCCCTAAAGAGTGGTAGGTTGCTAATGCAGTTGTTTGGTGTCTGGCGGCAGCATTTTCTCTCCCTGTCGGTGGTCATGTCCCTGCAGTTCTGACAGGTGCACCATGGCACCCCTGGCAGACCAGCTGATGGAGGGGGGCATTATTCTGGCGTAATGCCAGCACGTCAAACACCAAGCCTGGTTGCCACTGTAGAATATCATTTGTGAAGGACCTCAGTTGCTCAAAGCTCAAATCTTGCAGGAGGTTCTGCAAGGCCATAAGGTGTAGGTTAATTATGTGCAAATCATCACTGCATAATGTGGAACATTTACTACTCATAATATTCAATGGTTATCTCTTCAAATAAGCTAACTGTCCAGGATGACATGTGTGGCCAGTGAAATCCACTTGAAATACTACAAACTGGTTGGGCATAAATAAAGTTTAGTTTCAGGGACACCACGTCCAAGTAGCCTAACCTGAGTTGCGGACATTCTCTCACGGCGATGCTCCTCCACTCTTCTGTCCTCTTCAGCCCTGGCTGCTCCTGCCCTATTTGCTCGTGTGCGTGTGCCCGTGCCCGTGCCGGTGCCAGTGCCCCTGGCTCTGCCTCTTTCTACAGAATCACCCCTTTTCTTTCTGGTCAGGCTGCTCTGACTAGGCTGTGTCTGGCTGGACACTGGGGTGTAATCTTCATCATCATCACTCTGCCATAACAGATAAAAACGGCCTGCTGGTTTTTTATTTACGCAAATGTTGGCTCAACATTAGCGCTTGACATTGGCTAACGTTACCATAGGCTGCCATAAACATGTTACAATGTTTACGTGGTACAATTTCTGGTATGCTACGCTTTTTTAATATTTCAATTAAGTTAAATTATTGTGATTAGATTTAGTATTGACTCATGTGGATAAATATTTGGTACTAAAGGTATTATGTTTTCTAAAAAAAAAAAAAAAAAAAAAATCACCTAATGCTGTAAACATACAGAGAGTCCTATCAGCCCTATTGACCTCTTAACGTTGATAAAAAAAAAACACTGATTGATCGATATTATGTATGAGGAATACATTTTGGTCATATGTAGCCTACTGTATCTTTCAACAGTGTTCGTGTTTTTTTTACTATAGTAGAGATGATCGGTTCACGTGCGCTAGGGATCTGCCGTGTAACATTTACGAGTGCCAAAACGGTATTGTTTGAATTGCGTAATAAAATTGACAGAATCTGATATTTTTTTATATCATAACGTTGGTCTCCGTGTCCTCTTTGCTTCGTGGTTTTTCTGTGCGTGAGAAAATTTATGTGTGGCGTGAAAGCATGTGAAAAGAGTCAATTGCGTGTGTCTCACGGTGAATGCTTGAGAGTTGGCAGCTCTGGTTACGTTGGTTGGCGCTAGCTTGGTCAACATCAGCTGTCTGATGTTGACCAATGATGTTGACAGAATGCTGTCTGTCAAATTAAGTTAATTCAAATAATGTGTATATACAAAATGTAATATGAACAAAACGAATATGAACATATTCACTGGTAAAGGTGAAGGGGAGTAGCTTGAAGATGTCATGTTTCAAAATCACTTGACATCACCCAATGTTCCTCTGGAGGCAAAACGTCCTCTTAGGCTTCGGCTATGGCTGTAGGGTTGTTGTGAAGGTAGGGGCGGAGCATAGAGACTATGCCGTTTCTCGTTTGTTACTCTAGAGTAGACCAATTCACTTTATTGAGGCATACTGCCCCCATCTGGTATGGAATGTGGAGTATGACTTGATTTTTTTGCCAGATATGACACATGGCACCTTTAACTGTGCTTTTGCTTTTGTGTTGTTCTGCGTCTGGATGTCCGTGTCTTCCCCCGGAACCTCATCCACTCATCGCAACCATCACAAGTATCACCACTTACCTTCGGCTAGATTCCCCGCAGTTCCTGTGCCATCCTCTCCTGCTGCCAGCTCACCACCACCATCTGGATTACTCACCACATTCCACCATCTTGGATTATCGTCTTCCCAGCGTTGTTCGTGTTCTAGTTTGTTTTGTTTTTGTCTTCATTAAATATTTGTTCATACTGGCACTTGTTTCCAGCTTTTCCTTCACCCAGTCGTCACATATACCCACCTTTTCCAGAAGACATCTGCAATATATTGCACTTGTCTCCCTCTCCTTTAGGATTTCCTTTTTATAAGCAGAAGGTGATTTGATGTAAGAGCCTCCAAATCATTAGGATCATTGGACAGTTTAGAGATGGGTTGATCGTTCAAAATTGCTTCTGCTTCACACAAGACAGTTTGCAGTGCTTCATCATCAAGTGTTTGTTGGCGAAAGGCCTGCACACAGAATTTGTTTCACAATTCGAATTGTACGCTCCCATACTCCTCCATAATGAGAACTTGAAGGTGGATTAAAATTACAAGGAACACCCTTCTGCAGTAAGGCCCTTTGAATCTTTTCATTGTTTATTGTAATGAGTGCCTCTCTTAGCTCCCGCTCAGCACCGTTGAAATTTGTATGGCAATTAGACCTGTCGATGACGACAGACAAAGCTAATCAAGGCATTGATGCATGAATCTGTATCGAGTGAGTATGCCATTTCCAATTGGACAGCTCTAATTGCCATACAAGTCAAAATCACTCTATAGCATTTCACTTTACTCAATCCCCTTTTCACTTCTATGGGGCCAAAAAATCCACTCCTACATTAGCAAAAGTTGGAAAATCAGGGGCGATCCTTTCCACTGGAAGGTCTGCCATCTTCTGTTCACCCAACTTTCCCTTGTAACGTCTACAGATGACACATTTGGAAATGATCTTTCTTGCAACAGAGTTGGCATTTGTAATCAAGTACTTGCACCGGAGCTTGGAAACCATCCTGCCACCATGACCTAATTGTTCATGAATGTCTCAAAGTATGAGATGTGACACATGCTGATCCTTTGATAACAAGATGGGATGTTTCCTTTCACTTGACAAAGCTGACTTAACAAGTCTTCCCCCCACTAGCAACAGTCTATCATGCAACATAGGATCCAAACTATAGACAGAACTGTTTCTTTTAACATCAATACTTCCATTCTTAAACTCAGCAATTTCCTCTTGAAATTGATCCTGTTGACCGAAACAAATGATGCCAATCTGGGCCTTATTCAAATCTTCCACCAGGGCTGGGAAGGTTACTTTTAAAATGTATTTCACTACAGATTACATGATTACAAAATACATACTTTAAAAAGTAATCAGTAAACTATTTCGTTAGATTACTCAGGTTTACTAACTTAAGTATTTCAAAGTATTCTAAAGTATTTAGATTAAGCTTTGTAAACCAAAGGAACATATTAACTGGATGTCTTGTTTTTATGCCTTCCAACATCTACCAATCATAAGATTTTTGTTTTCTTTGCATTTTATTTTTAACAACATACATTTTCCACAGAATTTCTATGAAAAAAAAAGTATATGTCATTCAAATCTTCCAATCAATATAAATCCAATTTGATGCAATGAATGGGATTCTGTGTTGTTTCATGCTGCATTCAAAGCTTCATATTGAATCCAAACACATAATAAAAGTAGCTAAAACAACTGGCACAGTTGTCCAAGTTATACAATAGATTTGTTTAATGAATGGACCAAACCCTAAGTGATGATAATCCTCTCTATGGAAAAGCGATTGGCACAAAAGAACATCTGAGTCAAAATTGACATGGCTCGTTTCCCACGGTCACAAGCAGTGTCGTTATTAATGATGCTTTTGGGAAACCTCAGGGCTCGCAAATTTCTAAATCCCTGGTAGAACTTCGGGAAGGCATTCTTCAGGTCTTGGTAGCCCAAAAATGAATTTAACTAGCCCAAAATAAAAATAAAAAAATACATTGGCTCAACTTTACTGTGGACAAATCAGCATGATCAGCAAAAACTAGTAGCATATCGGGATGTAATGATAAACTTACGATCCGATAACATTTACAATACAGATTACACCATAAAATTTTCTTACATCTTATTTTGCAAAAAATAAATAAATATACAAATAAATTGTAAGACAAATTATAAATGAAAATGTGTCCTTTTATTATTAGACAAAAAACTAAATGCTACATATTTCTTTGAGTAATTGAAATGTTAAATAATAAAAATTAAAATTTTAATCCTAAATCAAATTAAAAAAAAAATCATACAACTAAAAGAAATATCTAAATTAAAAAAAAATTACTGTGCTCTATTTTAAATCAGAGGAAACCATTTGAATTACTATCCCAAAAAATACATGTTATTTGGATTGTATAATGAAAAAAATTGAAGTAAAAACAGAATGCTCCGATTTTGCCTTCGTGAAGGAGATGCAAATGTCCCTCTCTGACAGCAGGTGCCACTAATGGAACAGCAGGTATTTAACGGCTGCTGCCCCTTTAAGACCGACTGCACGGATCCAATGCAGAGGATATTTCTTTACACGTTCACTTAAGACATAACCGACTGTGTTTACGAGTATACGTGCAAAGACAATTATTTTGAAACAATTTTGTGTCTATGTGTTCATTCAGAAGCAAGGATACACAAAAGAGGAATCAGTTCTGTTTTAGCACATTGTCTGAAATGCTGCTCTCAGCGCGTGCTTTGAATGAGTGCTCGCAACCTCCGAATGCACGCGAATGGTTAAAAATGGTTTACTTAAATATTAAATTAATAAATGACATCAAAATTAAAAAGTAATCACTGGTAATCTAAAATACTTTTCGGATGTAACTGTAATCGGATTACCCCTTATATAAAATGTAATTATAACGAGATACAGTTACTCATATTTTGTATTTTAAATACATAACGCCGTTACATGCATTTCGTTACTCCCCAGCCCTGTCCTCCACAGTCAAACTTCTTCTGCCCAGAGAGGCTTTAAAGGTCCCGTTATTCGCGCTTTTTTGAAGCTTTGATTGTGTTTACAGTGTGCAATATAACATGTGTTCATGTTTCGCGTGTAAAAAAACACAGTATTTTTCACACAATTCACCTATATGTATACCGCTGTTTTCACTATCATAAAAACGGGCTGATGACTTCCTTGTTCTATAAAGTCCCTCCTTCAGAAATACGTGACGAGTTCCGATTGGGCCAGCAGTTCCTGTGTTGTGATTCGACAGCAGCTGAGCGCGCCCTGCCCTCCTGGTAACGCGATTGGTCTAGAACGCACGTGCTGGAGATGTACTTATAATCACAGGAGCGTTTTTACTGACGAGATGCGCATGAAAATCGCTTTCGTTTTTTTGCACAGCCCTAACATCGTTAACAAAGCTAAACAGCGTTGCCCTTTGTGTAATAAGTTACAGAAACTGTTAAACGCACCAACTTAAATAATAAAATACACTTTCCGGTTGTGGTCCATAAACAACGCCTTCTCCAGACAAAGAGGGAACTGCTCCATCTTTCAAGAATAATATTTTTGCGAATCTGGCATTAAACTGATTGAGATTGAGGAAGTTGTCCTCAGCAAGCTGTCCTCAGCAAAATGTGCTGCACAGTGCACACAGTTTTACATTTGGATTATAATTTTCGGGAACCGAGTTAAACATAAATTGTAACCATTAATCTCTAAGTACAGTGTCCCTGGGAAGCCCAAACAAAGGTGGACTCCGAGATGAAAATAACAGCGTTTCAACGACATGGCAAAAACAAATGCAGCTCTTCCTTCTTCTCCGTCAGAGATCGGAACTGGGAATACATCGATCTAGTATGAGTTCTTGAAGTGCCTGTTACTTCTAGCATTAGTTCTTGAAGTCACGGGTTTGACTGCCGTTCTGATGCACTTTCATGGGTAGAAAGTTGGAAAAACACAGATAACGGGTTGCCTGGAACGTGGCATAATAGTGTTGTGTGTTCCATGTGCATAATGCAAAGAATCTGCGCAAAGGATCGCGGGAGCCTGAAGTGTCCATCAGTTGTACCCTTTGAAATCCTTCATTCCTTCATTCAATCCTTCGTTTTGAGCACTTCGGTTTGGAACGACCCTTAAATATAGCGGCCATGATTGTTTTCACTGAAGTGCCCTACTGAGGGTGATATATCCGGTTTGGAACACACTGCCAAACACAGCTACTGTGTTTGTGATTGGTTACAGCAGTGTGCAATCAGTGCAATGGATGATGGGAAATGTAGTCCGTGGTGATGTGTTACAGTCTGTGAGGTGAGTGATTCAATATGATGGACGAGTGACCTCTGGTCAAGATCTTATGGAAGTCCATTGACAGAATTCGTAACAATAGGTAATAACAATAACAGAAGCAGCATCAAACATGCTTCACAGAAAACAACACTATATACATAATACAACAACGTAAACACACTACAAACAGTGAAAAACTATTTTTTACAGTGAAAAACTACAGATTACAAATTTGAAAATTATAATCTCCGTTCCTAAAAAAGTAATCAAATTACAATTACTAAGTAATGCGATACTGCCCAACACTGGTAGTGACATAGAGGTACGTATATCGGAATAATGATAGATAATATGTTATCTTTGGAAGACCAGACAGTGGGTGTAACAAGACAAGACAGATATTGAATTTTCCTTGTCGACTAGGTCCTGTGGAGAAAGAAAACGGATTATTTTATTATTATGTCTATGATCCGGAGTGTTTTACAGTACTGTACATCCATTTGGTAAATGAGTCTGTCATTTAGGTTATAAACAAAACTGTTGAAGTGAAAAAAAATTAGCTCAAAGATCTCAGGACAGCCTCTTGAAAAGGTACATGAATCATCTTATCAGAAGAGCCTCTTGAGGCTATCGCGATAACAATGACTGCGTTTACTTGCAGCCAATAACCCGTTCAAAACCGGGATATAAACAATAACCCGGTCGCGCACGGCCATGTAAACACCGGCAAAAACCCGGATACATAGGCGCCGATTTATGTTTTTCTCCGTGGGTGCTCAAGGGCGCACGCCATTTAAAAAATAAAAAAAATAGACTAGGCTATTCAAAAAATATTGCATTTCAGAACCTTAGGCTAATGGACAGCGGCCGATACAAACAAACACAACAGCGTCACTTCTCAAAAATACAAACAGGATTGGTGATGAAAAGTTTAACTGACACGTAACCGCTAATGCGTTCAGCTTCTTGGGAAATTAATGTTTTGTAAATATTGATTAAAAAACTATTGCGAAAGGACAGCGTTTCCATTAACCGATTGTTGCGACTAAAATAATGAGTTTCTGGGAATGTCTACCTCATTTATGTTTCGAGGTTTCTTTTGATAGTGGCATGGCTTTTCTTTGAGGTTTCGAATCCATTATTCATATAGGCTAAAAAAATATTTTTTTATTTTATGTATTTAACAAAGAACTCGTATTCTGTCCAAAAGTAGGCTACTTTTGTGTCCATTAGTTTTTCCTCTTTTAAACCGTATATAGGCCTATACTTGAGCAGAAAAATGTTCCCATTTAAACCCTGTTACGAACTTTAAGGAGTCTAGGGAATGTACCGTAACATTTACATATTAACGTACTGCTGGGTATGAAATGAGGTGGAAGAACATGACAGACAAAACTTTGAAAGAGAAAAAATACTGGACGTTAATTCACAAAAAGCCAAAGCCACTAGATCCAGTAAAATAACAATAATAATGTGCGCTATGTACAAGGTGAAAATGTAAACAAACAAACAATAAAATGGGAAAAGAACGAAAGCGGCGCCAAAGGAAAGAACAAAATATAAGAAAACAATCCTTAATCTAAACCTAATCTAACCCATTGGCGCCCCCAGAAAATGTTAACAGGGGTGGCCAAATGAGGCCACAGTAAATTTTGGGGGTGGCACATTAAAATAAAGAAAAAAAATTAAGGGTTTGCAATATAGACAAAAAGTTATATCTCTGTGAGTTCTAGGATTTTATCGATAACGATAATTACACTATTTTGCTGAGTGTTATTGTGCTGATATCTTATTTTTAATTGTGCTGACACCTGAGTTTTTTTTTTTTTTTACCTTTACACCATTGTTTCTAAAAGTGTGCACCATATTTTAGGTCAAATACTTGCATTTGGGCTGTTACCAAGCAAATGCAATCAGTATCAACATAATTGATCTTTGCAATGTAGATAAAACAGAAGCTGCATCTGAAGTGCCATTTAGATGTTTTTACACACTGTTTAATGCAGCTCCGTGGAACATGGAATACTTTAACCTGCAGTTACAAATGAATAAATAATGTTTTGATATTTTAAAGATAAAACATTGAAAACTGATGTTTGAAATTATTTAAAAAATGAAAAGGTTCCGTTAAATGTGAAATTAAAACCGCCAATAGGTGGCAGCGAGTCACTGTTAATAAGTGAGTCATTGCGATTGAACCGAATCATTTAAACGGTTGATTCATTCAGGAACGAAACACTTTAATGTTGCTCAGACAGGGCCGGCCCCGACCAATTTGCTGCCCTAGGAAAGATTTTACCTGGCGCCCCATGCATCACAGCCCATTTCACCCTGTCATTGTGTTCATGATTTAGCATATATATATATATATATATATATATATATATATATATATATATATATATATATATATATATACACACACACATTACAGCAGAACAATTTCCAACACTCATAATAAATCATCATATTAGAATGATTTCTAAAGGATCATGTGATAGACCGGATGTCACATGTGACACTGAAGAATGGAGTAGTGATGCTGAAAATTCAGCTTTGCATCACAGAAATAAATGATTATTTAAAGTATAATAAATTGAAAACAAATTATTTTAAATTGTAATAATATATCACAATATTACATTTTTTTTCTTTATTTTTGATCAAATAAATGCAGGCTTGATGAGCAGAAGAAACTTCTTTCAAAAACATTAAAAATAGTAATGTTTCCAAACTTTTGGCCTGTACTGTATCCCCCCAAAACTGCACAACTGTAGAGTAAAACATTAATAAAAAAGTGATAATAAAAAATGCGTCTTAAAACTGACATGATTGTACAAAATCACAGTCTGGGGACTCAGAACTCAGAACTTAAGTTTAAGGTAAAAATAACTGCCATGAAATTATAGTATCTTACTCCTATGCAATAAATTGTTCTTTCACTACATCTCTTTACCTCTGTCTTTATCCTCTTCTCTTCTTTTTGGCACTGTATCTATCGCAGACTATGCTCATTTATAATGTGTCATGTAAATTCGGCCTTCCGTCACAATCAGGAAACTTTCACCGTGTCTAGAACTGGCGCGAGCTGCCAGGCCCGTTTCTACGAGCTGTGTGTTAACAAAAGCAGTGCTGTCTACATTGGATGCGGCGTCGGGCACGCTACACAACAAATTACCAACAACTGATCGCGCGCGCTCTGTTTCTGACGCACTTCAAGCACTCAATGGGCAGGGGAAGATTGAAGAGCCGGACTTTTTTTTTTTTTTTTTTTTGCTTTATTTAGTAGTATTTCGAATTAATGGTTTTTAAATAGTAGCCTATTATAAAAAAATATGTAAAAAAATAATAAATTCACTCGTTCACTCATTCTGGCGCCCCTATGGATGAGTGGCGCCCTTAGCATTTGCCTATACCGCCTATGCCGCTGGCCCTGTGCTCAAAGACGCAAAACTGTGGCTGCAGCAGGTGCTGCACTTTTTTTTTCACTTCTTAAACTATTGTGAATTTACATTCTGCATTTAAATTAATAGGACCCACTGTAAATAATCCTAGGGGTGGCCGCAGGGGTGGCCACTGGCCAGAGTTTATACGGCCACCCCTGGCCACCCCTTGGGGGCGCCCCTGATCTAACCAAAGCAAAATGTAGAAAATAAACCGAAATCTTCAGTGCATCCGGCACCTTAACTAAACTGTCTAACAAAAACAGAAATACAATGTGTGGCGCTCACTTCTTACCTAGTGTGTCTATACAATATGTACAGTGTATATCGCGATATAGTGACCTGCGTTCTCTTCCCTCTGTACTACCAGCTGTTACTCAAGGTCTCATAGCGAACGAATAACTCTTAGTCTGATTAATGATTAGTGATTACGGAAAGCAGTAAATGATTACATACTCGCACGGCACTGTATAGTGGGGGATGGGACGTTTTCAGAAACGCTGTGATTGGTGGATAGGATATGGAACATGCATGCGACTGGTTATGTCACTGTCACTGTCACTGTCAACAACATAACCAATCACAGTGTGGCAGACGCTTCATAGCGCCAACTGCAATGTTTAATTTTAAATAAATGTAGCCTACTGGCAGTCTGGCACTGGCACACGTGGGTGCTCGGTATTTTCCGTGGGTGCTCGGTATTTTCCGTGGGTGCTCGAGCCCCGGAGCACCCACGGTATCGGCGCCTATGCCCGGATATGCTCATATCCCGGTTTTTAAAAACCGGGATATTATACCTGGGGTACCCCTTTTCTAACCCGAATATTTGGTCTTGTAAACGCGTTTCGTCATAGCCCCATCAAAATGTGTGTTCTGCGCATGTTCTATTCGCAAGGAATCTTGGTCTTTTGAGTAGAGACGGCGCATAAAAAAACCCCGCGTGCAATATAGAGGCACAGTAGTGTCAAGTGCTGCTGGTGGATCAGTACCAGCGCCAAAGCGCAAACAAAGACTATCGCTATCTGCCCCAAACTATTCATTATCCGCCTGCTGCTGATGTTGTTGTTGTTGTCTTTGGATACAGGATGAAGAATCGGAAATGACGCATATTGCGTCTTGTTGTCCGTACGTCCAGACGCTAACCGTGCGTCGCCGTTTACATCGGGATTGGCGACTGATTACACTCTCTCTGCTCACGCATGTAAACGGGTTATCCCGAATGTTTCAGAAACTCGAATAGTGACCTTAACCCGACCATAACCCGAATTTTAACTGCATGTAAATGTAGTCATTGTTTCTGACCTGACCTACAACCTGATCTGTTAGACCTTAAACACTCGTTGCATCACAGAATTGAATATGGAAAATCTAAACTCCACTAACTTGAGAAATTGTATATAAGAGTTAATAATGATCTGGTGATCCCTGTGGTAGTAATTGTGAATGAACATAATATCATGCAAGAAAAATCAGAATCTAAAATCTAACAATAAAGTTATATATCAAGTCATATATATCAACTGATTAATCAATTGATCATTTGTACTCAACCTTCACTGGACAAGTGTAAAATCCTTCAACGTGCTCCGTCTGTTCAGGGAGAAGATGAAGATTTGTCCACACTTTCAGACACTGATGAAAACAATGAAAACAAACAGACGGACTATTTAGATACAATATCTTTTTTGTTCCAGGAACTTCGGTTGTAACAGCAGTGTTGTGAAACATTACTTTGAATGTAATTCTACACTAATCTGTTACTATTACTTTGCATCAAATTGTGACCCTAACACGGAAATGGCTTTTTTTTTCAACTAAACAGGATAATAAAGAGAGTAAAAGTGGATCAAGAGAGGGGAAAACCTTCAGATTTAGTAGCAAACAATGGATCTCATGCAGATATTTGCCCAACTCATGCATTGCTTAGGTCTGTGTGACAAAGCTGCGGGGAAGAGAAGTTTTCAATTGATTTTATCAGTCAATAAATGAAACTAAAACTAAATTTGATGATGTGGTGTGTGTTAAATATACAGGTCTATTACAGGTGTCAAATTTACGTTGAATTTATTTTAATGCACTCCATTGTGTGATTTGATAACATTATTCATATCTTTTCACTGGAGGCCCAGTGTGTGATATGGTATCAAAAGTGAAAGTTTAGTGTATCCTATGAAATTATAATTATTTCATGATCCTCTGTCATCATGTCTATTGAAATGTGCATTGATAAAATAATTCTTACTGTTAGGGGGCTGTAATATTAAGCTGTTACGACGCACAGGTTTCAGTTCTTCAGTCGGCATCTTCTTTGATTCGTCTGCCAGTTGTGTTCCATCCACCAGAAGAAAACAGGAAAACATATATCATCTCATTTACTCATCAATTGATATTATTTATGATATACGCAGCAAAACTGTGTTTCTCTTCTAAACTTGTTTTATTTGCTTTTGATTAATATAATTCTCTAAAATGTGCTTAATGAACTAGATTCAATAATTCAGGATGAATGTGACCCATGCTTTGCTTGGGATTTATAAGAGGATAGTAAAACAGTTATGGGTTATTTTAGATATTTTTGAGTAATATGAAAAGAGGGGAAACTTAATGTTCAATATGAAATTATGTTGGCATTATTAGAACTGTTTAAATGACACTGGGTTAACACTGAAGAGTGCAGCATTTGCATGTTGTGACTGCTCAAAGATTGTTTAATGCTTAGCTGATATGTGTTATTGCTAACTAATAGCTCGTTAGCTTGTACAATCTTATAATTCAATCATGAGACAAAAATATAGATAAAACTGAATGAATGAATTCTGTCAGAGAACTATACAGTCAAATCAATTTGAGATTACTTAATCAGGTCATTTATTAAAAATGATGTTGAAATTATGTAAACAAATAATTTTTGTTTAACCTAATTGATTCATGTGGGACCAGTGTACATGATGTTACATGACATGGAAATCCATCACACTTTTTTTTCAGTGCATAGTGTCATCTCACCTGAGCTTGTGCCCGGTTCGTCTTCTGCTGACGCTGGCAATTTATGACCTACTTCACGATCACCCATTTTTTTCTCTCTAATGTCCAGTTCTTCCTTTCTTTCATCCAGTTCTCTCTCTCTTTTCATCATTTCTTCCTTTCTTATATAAAACTTTTCGTCCAGTTCTATCTCTTTTTTATTATTTTCTTCCTTTCTTCTATCCATTTCTACCTTTCTTATAAAAAAAATTTCTTCCAGTTCTTTCTCTTTTCTATCCATTTCTATTTTCAGTTCTCTCTCTCTTCTATCCATTTCTTCCTTTCTTCTATCCAGTTCTTTCGCTCTTCTATCCATTTCTATTTTCAGTTCTCTCTCTCTTCTATCCATTTCTTCCTCTCTTCTTTCCAGTTCTCTCTTCCTCTCTTCATATAGAGATATTGGATCTTGTTCTGGTTGTGACTGTATGATGCAACATTACAATTTTATTATTATGTGCTTTGTTTATTCTTTGCTTATCACAGATTATTTTGCATTCACATTCATTCATTCATTGGGAAAATCTTTCTTTTCACCAAAATGCCTTACAGTGAATTCCATAAATTTGTATTTGTTTAGCATATTAATATTTTTTTCTCACATTAACACACTTTCATGGTAATTCATAACTGATTTAGTGGCAAATTCATCTTCACACAATTTGCTCACGCTGCAGTGATGGTTATGTTTAGAAGTGATGTTAGGGGAAGGCCTTCATGCTCACTTTTGTTTTTTCTAAAATGTTTGATTTACATCAGATTCATATGAAATCTCCACCTTGATAAATACAGTAGTTACACTCTCCTCTGAGATCAGCATCGGATTCTTGAAATACTGTTTTATATTTTCTAAAACACTCCAAATGTTGTAGTGTCTTTTTGCTTTTTTTAATGATTAGTAAACGGTCAAAAGGGTCTCAGTTTACCTAAATTCACACTACATGAGTAACTTTAAAAGTCTAATAATATATTTACATCTAGTCCTCATTTGTAAGTCACATTGGTTCAAAGCATCTGCTAAATGAAGAAATGTAATGTAAAGTATCACATAAGCAGAATTACTATCTCACAACGTTTGGTTGTTATAAACAACTGCATCATCTATGAATCACTTATGAAGGCCATAAAGCTGAGTATAAACTGTATCAAATGTTTAAATTATAAATAAATTATATATAAAAGTAACATGACTCACCTCTGCCGACCCCATTTTCTCCTGCAAGTAAAAATACAGTCAAGTCACAATGATCAATCATTTTTGCCTGACATTTCAAGTCCATTCAGTTGAAAAGTATAACCCTACCAATAAAAGATCCTTGCTTTTTCTAAGATTTTATGAAAAAACTTGCCTATTTTAGCATTTAAATATATTTTAATTCATTTTGCAGATTACGACCAAATAATACAAACTCACAAGTGCATGCAAATATCAAAGGGTTAAAATCCAGATGTGCATTGAGATGAATTATGAAGGAACTAAGGATTCTTTGTAGCAAACAACCATACATTTATGTTGTGTTTTACTGTCTATCTTTTATGCATTCATTAATTAATTTTAAATTAGTTATAATTTAATCATTCTTTTATTGTAAAATATAATAATTTAAACATTTATATACAAATTTCTTTGATTAATTTATTGATTAGTCATTTATGTTGTTTTACATACATTTATGTATATATATATATATTGTTGTTTAGTGTTATTTGTGTTTTCAAGGGATGAATGTCAGTGTCTTACCTTACTTGTAATTATTATAATCCATTAATTGGCCTTGCTTTGCTCATAAATGACTAAGCAATTTTCTTTCTCTAATGCATTACTGTGCCTTCTCAATAACTCTTGTCAGATCTGGCAACACTTTAATTTTTCTGGCAATTTCCTCAACCATCGTTGGCACGATGAAAAAAGTTTTTTTTTATTTATATTTATGGTTTTGTTTCTCTTGTTGTCGCACCAAATCTGTTCATATTTAGTCAGGGCCGCTGGTGTAATCAACACAAGATGGCGCCAAACATAAATTACAATTATTCACAGGCAAAAATGAAATAAAATAAATTATAATAAAACTCATTCATCTTTAAAAAATACGTGCTGCACTGTCGCGTGCTGTGAACGAACACTGAACAAGAATCTATAGCCTAAACTAGCCCAATACAAATATTTTAGCATCCTTTTTAAATCGAAAGTGAAAGGAGAAGTTGTTCTTGCCTGTCCTGACGCAGGATCCTGATCAGAAGTCTCGGTCTATGTAGTGTAATGTTTATTCTGTTTTAACTATAGGCTACAGAGTGTAAGCATTTGTGTTAATTCAGTGACTATTAGTCTCTCTCTCTCCCGGTGTATTCCTGCTCTCGTTTGATGCTGCACTGAGAACAGCGTTCATCAGCAGAATGTATTCCGCCAAGCGCGTGCACGAGCATGACGCGCGTGGCATAGCTGCGGCTGAATGAATACGTGTTTGTGATGCCCTTCAATTTTAATTTATTTTATTTTTATGTAATTTTTGTGGGTATATAACACTTTTCAAATGTTCCCTTTTATGTTCTGCATAAGTCATACGATTTTAGGGTGAGTTTCAGATGACTTCAAAATTAGTTCCATTAACACTGTTATTTGACTGTTATCTGACATCATTGTCACTGTATAGATGAGCAGCTTAAAGGTGTGCTGATCCAACAGAAAGAAAGGGCTACTTATTGTACATAAAATAAGAAACAGTCCAATTTCAGCCTTGTATGAATTAGTGATTATTAAAATCAAAAGTGATTCATTTAAATAAGTAGTTTCAGTAATTATAATGCAAATCATTGGTTTGTTTGCATCAACACTGAAATGAACATTATACAAAATGAGCAAAAAATACTTTTGTTGCATGAAATTAAATATAAAAAAACTATTTCTTAACTTTAGTTTAAACTAAAAACTCAATTTTTATATAGAATGCTTTTTGCTTTTTTTTTTAGAAGAATGCTTATTTTTTATTTATGGACATATGTAAAACAATTTATACAAATTACTTATTATAAATACTTTAAAATGAAATTGGGAATGTACAAATAAAAAAAATTCAAAATAATAATAAAAACTTAGTTTCTTGATTCTAAAATATCCCTGGTTGTAATATAAATGCAAATAATGACGGGTCATGTGACCAACAGGAGGAGGTCAGAGAGAATATCGCTCAACGCATGGCCATCCTGGGACCCTCGTTCACTCTGGACACTGTGGATGAGTGTCTGGTTAGTCACAGAAGTGTCTCTCATTCTCTCTGGCTCTCTCTCTTTATTTATTAAAGGAGGGTTATCATAGTCTGGATAAAAGGGGGTATGGAGAAGTTGCGTGATCCAAATCTTGCTTTAAACATCCAGTTTATCCAGCTCTCATAATAACTTCCTGTTATTATGAGAGTTATTGGTAGAGCATTGCGATATCAATCGCAAGGTTTGGGGTTTGATTCCCCGGGAACACATGATAGGTAAAAATTGATAGCCTGAATGCAAAGTCGCTTTGGATTTTTTAAATTTAATTTATTTAAAAGTGTAATATATATTTAAGGGCGTCGGACTGGGGGTAAAACCAGTACTGATTACCAGGGCCCCAAAAGAAGAGAGTGCCCTTGAAAAGCCTGGAATATATCTTTTCAAGGGGGGGGGGGGGGGGGGGCGCATTAGGACTGTCTATGCATAGGGCCCGGGATCTTGTGCAGTGCCGCTGTGTATATATGTATATATATATATATATATATAATGTAGTGAATGTGTGTAGGATCCGGAAAAAAGAAGGTGGGCAGCAGTAGCTGTATTACTCTGATGGAGAGTGTCGGGACGGATGGAGAGCATCTGGAAGTGTCCTGCACCATGCCTTCATTAGAGCTGGGAACTGTGGGAGGAGGAACCGGTCTGCCTGCACAACACACCTGTCTACAGGTAACACACACACACAGACTGGCTCCAGCTCTCTCTGATGGCCACTCTCTCTGTCTCCTCCGGACACCTCGTCAAGAGTCACATGACTAACAACAGGTACAGCACACACCTGCATCTGTATCAGCGCTTCTCAGCTCTCTCCTGATCAAACTCTGATCCCTGTAACTCCAGTTATCACAAAGGCCTTCATGAGCTTGTTCAGGTCTGTCGATCTTACATTTCTAGAAACACAAATGACTTTTGCTTATTTTTTTACACACTGTATATTTGTTACCATTACAGTTATCTTTTTAATTAATAAGTGTCATATCAGAAACAATATAAAGCTATATATATAATTTTTTAAACAGTCCCCCCCCCCCTAATTGTCTAATACATTGCTATTCAACTTTATACTGTGTGAAAAAAATGCATTATATATATATATATAATATCACATGATTTTAAATTCCTTACAAATTGCCTAATATTATTCAATTTATAATATGAATATATAGTCGTGGCCAAATGTTTTGAGAATTACATAAATATTGGAAATTGGAAAAGTTGCTGCTTAAGTTTTTATAATAGCAATTTGCATATATTCCAGAATGTTATGAAGAGTGATCAGATGAATTGCATAGTCCTTCTTTGCCATGAAAATGAACTTAATCCCAAAAAAACCATTTCACTGCATTTCATTGCTGTCATTAAAGGACCTGCTGAGATCATTTCAGTAATCGTCTTGTTAACTCAGGTGAGAATGTTGACGAGCACAAGGCTGGAGATCATTATGTCAGGCTGATTGGGTTAGAATGGCAGACTTGACATGTTAAAAGGAGGGTGATGCTTGAAATAATTGTTCTTCCATTGTTAACCATGGTGACCTGCAAAGAAACGCGTGCAGCCATCATTGCGTTGCATAAAAATGGCTTCACAGGCAAGGATATTGTGGCTACTAAGATTGCACCTAAATCAACAATTTATAGGATCATCAAGAACTTCAAGGAAAGAGGTTCAATTCTTGTAAAGAAGGCTTCAGGGCGTCCAAGAAAGTCCAGCAAGTGCCAGGATGGTCTCCTAAAGAGGATTCAGCTGCGGGATCGGAGTGCCACCAGTGCAGAGCTTGCTCAGGAATGGCAGCAGGCAGGTGTGAGCGCATCTGCACGCACAGTGAGGCCAAGACTTCTGGAAGATGGCCTGGTGTCAAGAAGGGCAGCAAAGAAGCCACTTCTCTAAAAAAAACATCAGGGACAGATTGATCTTCTGCAGAAAGTATAGTGAATGGACTGCTGAGGACTGGGGCAAAGTCATATTCTCCGATGAAGCCCCTTTCCGATTGTTTGGGGCATCTGGAAAAAGGCTTGTCCGGAGAAGAAAAGGTGAGTGCTACCATCAGCCCTGTGTCATGCCAACAGTAAAGCATCCTGATACCATTCATGTGTGGGGTTGCTTCTCATCCAAGTGAGTGGGCTCACTCACAATTCTGCCCAAAAACACAGCCATGAATAAAGAATGGTACCAAAACACCCTCCAACAGCAACTTCTTCCAACAATCCAACAACAGTTTGGTGAAGAACAATGCATTTTCCAGCACGATGGAGCACCGTGCCATAAGGCAAAAGTGATAACTAAGTGGCTCGGGGACCAGAATGTTGAAAGTTTGGGTCCATGGCCTGGAAACTCCCCAGATCTCAATCCCATTGAGAACTAGTGGTCAATCCTCAAGAGGCGGGTGGACAAACAAAATCCCACTAATTCTGACAAACTCCAAGAAGTGATTATGAAAGAATGGGTTGCTATCAGTCAGGATTTGGCCCAGAAGTTGATTGAGAGCATGCCCAGTCCAATTGCAGAGGTCCTGAAAAAGAAGGGCCAACACTGCAAATACTGACTCTTTGCATAAATGTCATGTAATTGTCGATAAAAGCCTTTGAAACGTATGAAGTGCTTGTAATTATATTTCAGTACATCACAGAAACAACTGAAACAAAGATCTAAAAGCAGTTTAGCAGCAAACTTTTTGAAAACTAATATTTATGTAATTCTCAAAACTTTTGGCCACGACTGGATTTATTAATAACAATCTGATTACATTACGTTGATGTTTTAAGTTATTTTTTTATTCTGTATATCCATGACCATAAGCATTTTCTTTTTAATTAGCAATCATTCTTGTATCAAAAACAAAATCTGTTTTCCTCTCATTGCTTATTTAAAAATTATAAATATTCTATGTGTATATAATACATGTATATATATATTTATATATATATATATATATATATATATATATAATTTTTTTTTTTTTTTTACAAGAATAGCCTTCAAGCAGAATAAAATTTGATCAAACTTCTAGTATCTTTCAATTCACTGTCTGTTTTTTTGGAGCTCGATCACAAATGCTTTTCAAAAGTAAGGAGGACTTTTATGCTGAAACTTGCATAATGTTTTAATGATACAAAGACTTTCTGTATGTCAAAAGATCAAGAAAATGTGATTTTTCATGTCATGACGCCTAAAATCAGCTGTTTTATACAAGTATGCACATGCAGAATGGGGCGGGGCTACACATATTGCTCCGCCCACATCACATTTAATTGGTTATTGGTAAAGTACTCAACAATAGACTGTTACTGTGACCATTTACATGTTTAACAACTAATGAAATATTACAAATAAGCAAATGTATTATAAATCAATAATAAAGAGAAGGCTTTAAACAATATCTGAATAACATCTCGAGGCTGAATGTAAAAAATCAATTATTGGATGTTTTCTAAAACTCTGGAATAAAACGGTATGCATTAACTGCACAAAGAAATGCAGGACACACGAGTCAGGGGTGCAGAAAGATGTCAATCATTTTATTCCTCTATTCACAGTACATGTTCATCCTGACACCTTTAGTGTGACACGAAACAGCTGAACCTCAATGACATTACATTCAGTGCAAATGCAACTAATAACACACTGGACTATTAGACGGAGGCGTGTCTCGGCTGCACACACAAGCAGAATGCGTCTCCTGATTGGCTGTTTCCACCGAAAACCCCTCCAATCAGCAAGCGGTCACCTCGGTGGGGAAATCAGCTGTACGTTTGGTAAAGCAACACATTAAGCTTTAGGTTTCTCTCTGGTGGATTCGTACATTCGGGTTCAGCGAGTGTTTTATTAATCTCATCTGGTGTAAATGTTACTGTAAATACTGGGATGTTGTGTTGTGCGCCTGCTCGACTCGTCATGCAGCGTCTTTAACAGTCTTTCATGGGAACAGACTGACCAATGGAACCAATGGAACTCTTTACAAAAATTATTAAAGCTCGTTTTGCAAAAAAAAAAAAAAAAAGATTCTTGCTCAGTATTTTGTAGTTTTCCAGTATCAATGTCTAAACATTCATAAATCAGGATACATTCATTGGAGATGCAAAATTGGAAAACTTTTTTTTACCCCACTGACAAATATTTTTTTCTTGCTTTAAGCATAAGCTTAGTTTTGATAAAGTTATTTCATTCACTGCAGATGTAAAAATCAATGCAACATTTTTCAGAAAATGTAATTATAATTAAAACAATCATATTTGACAGTGGGCAAAAAAATTAAACAGTATAATTTTAAAAGTAAAAGAATATATATTTTTAACCGATTTACGTATTCTTGTTTTAAGCATGAACTCAAGTAAATTTTATATATATATATATATATATATATATATATTAAACTGTAGATGCAAAATGGCAAACCTTTTCTAAAAAATAGATCAAAATTAAGTTAAACTATGCTTGAAAACAAGAAAAAGTGGACTTTTTTTTTTATAAGCATAAAATAATTATCTTTTTTTCAGACTTAATATCTTAAGTCATATTAACTGTAGATGTAAAATGTCTGAAAACATTTTCCTGTAAATGCATAAAAATTAAGTGAATTGATGCTTAATTACTTGTATCTTGATTTAAGAATCTGTACATTATCTGTACTGGAAAACAAAACAAAAATACCAAGAACTTCATATTTGGCCAGCTTATGCCTTTTAAGATTGTTTACTAATGCTCGAGATTTAAAATTTCACTTTGGAAGAATAAACTCAATCAAGAAAAAATAAATAAATGTAACTAATTCTACCTGATCTACAAATACACATGAGCTACGCCCCAAATTGAAACCGCATCTCCCTATTGGACAGATAATTTGATTGATGTCAAGGCTCTTCCAATTAGAAGCCTCTTTTCTGACAACATTCTGATATGAGGTAAGAAATCAGTATGAAATGATCTTTGTAGGAACACTTAAGGACGTCAGGTTGGTTTGGGCGGTACGATCAGCAAGATCATTAATGAGGCACTTTTCTAGAAACGTTTGAGTCTGTACATACCTCTGTGACACACACACACACACACACACACGTTAAGGCATACAGAGTTAAATTAGTCAGGTAACAACATCGACTGACGATCTGAAGCAATAATGAAATTATATACAAATAATCTGCACGCAATGCTCATCTGACATTAAAAATGTCTTCCGGTTACGATCGATCTGGAATTGTGCTGCTGAGACACAGATATAATTAAATCTCCAAAGAAATGAAGCGTCTCCTCGTCAGCCGCAGATGCTGCGCTTCATAAAAGAGACGGTCAACATCGAGACGAAAGGCAGGTTTATAGAGTTCACTCACAAACACGCCTTTGATTTCCCCAAACAGCCATTATACGAGGACGACGAAAGCAAAGCTGAAATGTGTTCAAACAGGAAAAAAAACAGAGCGAGTCTCGTGTGTTCAGCTTCAAAACTCTCTGTTATATATATATAAACTTGCTATCTCATTTACTTACATACATACATATAGATTCATATCAATGTAGATCTCAGACAGAAGACATGGGACAGACTTTGAGGTTAGGTTTCTCTAGTCCTCGGTCTGTGTGAGCTAGTGTGGCGCTACAGAACAGCATCAGGCATCTATCGCTGGGCTTCCTGTGGATCGAGAGCAGTCTGAGGAGGGACGCATGAGTCTTCTGTGTCTCTGGAGGAGTGTGCAGGAACCAGAGGCGCTCATGCACACACACACACAGCAGAACTGGGGACTGCAGAGAACAACAGAGAATAAACATGCATTTCAGAAGTATGATAATAATGCAGTAAGCATTTAACATGTATAGCACAATTAACAATGATAATAATAAATATGACAACTAATAAAAAACCTAATACAAATAATAGATGTAAAAAATATCAAATAATAATATATATTATTAAATATATAAATAGTAAAAAAAAAACAATCATACAATAATAATGATTATATGTATAATAACATACATAAAAATATATAATACTCAAAATATAATAGTTATATAAAAACATAACATATATATCTAATACAAAAAAATAATACAAATAAATAAAATAGTAATATGAAAACATAACATATAAAATATATAATACTAAAAAAATTATAAAAATAAAATAAGTTATATAAAAACTAACATATATAAAAATATCTAATGCTAAAAAAATTTAAATAAAGAAAAGATAGATAAACAAATAGTAATAGCAATATAAAAACATAACATATATAAAATAATACTAAAATAATAAATATAAATAAAATAGTAAAAATAAATTATTAAATGTATTACAACAACTATTAAAACACTAAATTATTAAATATATAACATAACTATAAAAATACATAGAAATGCTAAAATAATAATAAAATAAATGATAGCAATAGTAATAATAATAATAATAATGTATTACTATTAAATATATAAGAACATAAATTGTGAAATTCATAACAACAACAATGTAATAAAAAAATATATACATAACCAAAAATAATAAGGATATTAATAAAATAAAAAAAAGAAAGAAAGAAAAGTAAAAGTCAGACTCTGGCACAGACAGTTTTTCAGTGCTGTGGTCATATAAACTCTGATCAGATGTAGATTGGGTCACCTGGTGCTCAGAAGAGGATGGGCTTCCCGGATGTTTTCTCCTGGACGTAGGACGTGAAGCGCTTGAGGAATTTGGGATATTCTCTTTTTGCGACGGCCCTCAGGACAGACGCAGGAGCCCAGCCGCCAGGATTCACTGCAACCACAACAAACACACTGATTTATATACTCGTATATTAAAGATTCATACATTTGTATCTTAGCTATTTTATGAAGACTCTAGATGAGAGGTTTCTCGAACCGTTGGCCACGTATGTGATTTTGCACAGGATGTTGTCTCTGCTGATCTCTTTGTCTCCCTCTGGTGGACTGACCAGGGTCTGGCAGATCATCGCTACGTTGATTTTAGCACGAACACATCTGTTGTTAGGCTACACGAGGACAAAAACAATGAAACCGTGAGTCATAAATGAAAATAATACAACTTTGCAACTTTTTAATTTTGAGAAATAATCCTGCTTGCTTACTAGATAATAGAATCTCTCCATAATAAATATATGTGTGTGTGTGTGTGTGTGTGTGTGTGTGTGTGTATATATATCAAAACTTAATTTTGGATTAGTAAAATGCATTGCTAGGAATTCATTTAGACAACTTTAAAGATGATTTTCTCAGTATTTTGAATTATTTATTTTTTTGCACCCTCAGATTCCAGATTTTCAAATAGTCGTATCTCAGACAAATATTGTCCTCCTAACAAACCAGACATCAATGGAAAGATGATTTATTCAGCTTTCATATGATGTATAAATCTCAATTCTGACAAAAATTGACACTTAAGACTGGTTTTGTGCTCCAGGGTCACATATAATTAAATGAAGTGGATGCACACATTTCAAATGTTTCTAGAAGTCAGAATTGATCCACAAAACCCATAAAAGCATTACACGGTGCACCAAACTCATTAAACCGCTGCTACACGAACAGCTGCCATCGAGACCAGACTCACCTGGGCATTCTCGTGCTCGACTGAGAAGTTGCAGACGAGCCATGTGTCTGGATCGTTCTCGTTATTGGCCACAATCTTACGAATGGCAGACAGGTACAAGACGTCTCTCTGGGACGCTGGCCACACTCTCTACACAGACACAAACACAAGATAATGTCACAAATCAATAAAATCACTGTAAAGCAGTGCTTCACTTAGAAAGCGTGCTCTCTTCTCACCTTATGAGTCTGGTAGATGATGATGGCGTTATCAGACAGCGTCTCCACGATGTTGAAGTTTTCAACAGTAGCTGGAGACAGAGACAGAAATGACAGCTGATAAAGGCTGAAACACTGAGGTACTAGACGAGTAATTCTACCCAAGATGCATCACTATCGACTGAGCCAGTGTTCATTAGGAGGTGCAGCTCAATCATCTGGACAGTGAAAGTGTTCTGGTAATTCACTGTATTAAAGCATGTAAAAGCATGGTAAGAGTATATGCTGCTTACACTGTGCTTAGTAATCGACGTGCTCCATTATTAAAGATATGATACAGCAGAGGAGCTTTATTTCAGATTATATGAAGATGTGTGCTGTCATACAAACCTGACTTTTCATGATATTTTGGAGTACAGTAAGAGATCGATGTGGTATTTAATTGTACTCTATATGGAGGACTAAACCTGCAGAAATTAAAAATGTATTAATATACAGATAAATAAATGTAATAAAAGGAAAATAAATAAATAAATAAAGGATGTGTTAAAAACAAAAATAGTTCAATTGTAATAGATTTTAAAGATTTCTGCAGGTTTAGTCCTCCATAACTCTACACCAGGGTTAACTAAAACTTTTTTATTAATTTTTTTGACAAATTGGTGAAATAAAATCTAAAAAGAAGAAATATATAAAAACCTAAACTATACTTATATATATATATATATAAATCTTTTTTTTTTAATGACAAAAGCATGTAACTATGCTTTCGAGTGTTGCTATATTTTAATATATTTGTGTTGTGAACTGAATGGGACAATAAAGTCTACTCCATTTCTATTCATTCTATTCTTTCTCATGAATAAGAATAGAATTAATTGGTATAATCATTACATTTTCTAAAAGTGGTTATTGTAGTAGTTATTGAGCTACTGATTAAAGGTTTAGTGATGACATGCTCTTATTGATTCAGTACTGATCATGACTTTGGTGCGAAGATCATCAGCATCTCAGAAAAAACTGAAATGCAACAGAAGCGATTGCTATGGCAGCTTTAAGCTAATGTCTGTGTGTGTGTGTGTGTATATATACACACTTACTCTCCCAATCGTTTCGGACATCCGTGTCCCAGAAGTAGTGGCAGACCTCGTGACCTGTGACCCCTTTGACAGAGTGTGTGGCCTTCAGAGGGTCCAGCACGATCCCGTTCTCCTCCACCTCGCGCCGGTACACCTGAGAGAGACGAACACACGGACGGAGAGTGAGTCTGTGGACTCAAACTAAACTCATCACAGACACTAGATCAAACTCACCTTCATCTCTCCCTCCTCCACCACCAGCTGCCAGTTAGCGTCTCCACCGACGTCCTGCAGCGAGTAGGTCATGTGATTCTGAACCATCTCCTGCACCTGTCCGAAACACAGCACAACCAGGTCAAAGGTCATGCTTATAACACTTAATGTGAACATTACCCAATACTGACTAAATGTGATAAGAGCAAACATGAAACAGCCTTCAATCATTTCACTTCTGTAATTTGAGTTACTTCTGTATTTTTGAATGAAACGAAAGGAAAACTACTCCCTGCCATGAAATACCACCAGCACACACTCTCTTCTGAGGTCGAGTTGTTCCTCCGTATCTCAAAGCTAACAGGCATTTCATATAACTCATTAAACTTTATTACATTAACCAGCACTAAACTTCTGGATTTAGAACGGCTGCATTGCATCTAAAAGCCGACTGAAACAATGACAGATAAATCTTTAATAATAAGACAAGGAACATGCATGTAAAAAATTTCAAGGTGACTTAAAGTAAAAGATTTCCAGGAAGGAATTGAACAAGCAAATGATGATATTAAAAGCAGTTAAAACGTATTATTAGCTGCAGCTTCAAATAGCAAAGAGCAAATAGAGATAAGGCAGACTGTGTGGTTTTAATGCGCTGTTTAAACAGCTTATGGTTATCCATCATTCACACTTGCCAATAAAATGGACTGGATAATGCGCTGCCTTACCCAGACAGCAGTTTTGGCCATTAGTGCAGCATCATACCCATAGCCAAAAATGCTGACTAATAGGGTTTTAAACACACACAGATATATATATATATGTGTGTGTGTGTGTGTGTGTGTGTGTGTGTGTGCTGTAATAAAATGTTTTAACGATGGCCAAAAAGTCTACTAGGGTTTGAAACACAGCAATATCAATATGTTCAACGCTATGCATGATTATGAATCTGGTAACAGCTGGTAGTGAGTGTTGGATGAGTGTGCTAGAGGACGCTGTTACCTCAGCACTGAATCTGTGCTCATGGAGAGAAGGAAGGAAGGCTACAGCAGAAGATGAGGGAGAGGAAGGACGAGAGGGGGGCTACACAGATGTGGAAGGAGAGAGAATACAGCTTCATCAGGAACCCAAAAAAGAGACCAAGACGAGAAACCAGAGCACCACACGGGACACGAGAAGAATGAGCTCACCTTCTCAGCGAATCGGTGAGAGCCCACGCTGGAGAAGATGTCTCCTGAAGGTACTGAACTGCTCCTCTGTATCCTGCTCTTCTCACACTGAGACTAGAAAAACACACATACATTAATGATAAAAACAAAGCAGCATCATTTGAAACACATTGGGGGAAATTGAATAATCAGAATAGAATGCACTGATGAATCCTGCTCAATAAGACTCATTAAGAGAATAAACAGACTTTAAACAAAACAATGTTCAAAATGTAATTGTTTTACATTTTTAAAAAGCTGAAAATATTTACAGTTGCATTACATTTATGCATTTAGAAGATGCTTTTTTCCAAAGCGACACATCATGTGGTAAAGGTGACCCATTTGCAGAGTTTTTAAGACTTAATATTATTATTAAAAATGTTATAAACTGCAAATATAAATGCATGTGAATTGCAATTGGTCCTAGTACTAATATATCAATGCATTTTTAGGTGAACTGATATTGGATTTTGTTAGTATTATAATGATATTTTTAAAGAAATGCAATAAAATAATTATTGTGTGTAAAATCTATATATCAAATGTGTTAAATAATATCCAGAAAAAAGATTTTGTGAATAATATGGGACTTTGAATTAAAAACATGCCCCAAATAAGCCTGTAGAACCTGCAATTATGCTACATTTGGACATTTTTAGATTAATTACATCATAAAACAAGTTTGTAGTATTTCACTAGTATAAAAGTTTAAAGATTTGAATGTTTGTAAGTGAAGAAATTAAGACTAATATTAGTATTGTAACTTGCAGTGTAAAATAAAATAATTAGGCCTATACATAATCAAATTTATATGTGACACTGGAGCACAAAACCAGTCATGTGTGTACATTTTTCAAAATTGAAATAAATAAGCTTACCATTGATGTCTGGTTTGTTAGGAGGACAATATTTGGCTGAGATACAACTATTTGAAAATCTGGAATCTGAGGGTGCAAAAAAATCAAAATACTGAAAAAAAAAACACCTTTAAAGTTGTCTAGATGAACTCCATAGCAATGCATATTACAATTGATATATTAACAGTATGGAAATTTACAAAATATATATGATTGCTACAAATATGACCGTGCTACTTATGACTGGTTTTGTGCTCCAGGGTCACACATGCATATTTTACAACAGTGATATTTATATCCTCTTTTTCTCATTAAAGTTAAAACACCTGTTCTTCTATTTTGTCGTGTCTGTCCAGAGCGGCCTCCACGGCGTCAAAGAACTCGTCTTCATTGATCAGGCTGTTTGGACCCTCCTGATGGACACAACAAGATCAACATCTCCATTTACTGCTCTTCCTACTTGGTCAAATTCATCAGCGCAAAACAAAACCCACCTCGTAATCGGGCCCTCCAAAGTGAGACTTCTTCTTCAGCTCGGACAGGGCTGATTTATACGCCTCCTCCACCCTCCTCCTCTTCTCCATCTCCTGTAGAAAGCAAGAGAGCGGAACGGCTTTAGCTGACTAAACACTTGTGATGTTTAATATCTTGACGTGAGCAGAGCTAGTCTCGGTGTGATCTGGGCAGAGCGAGAGACCGTATCGAAGCAGGATTGTTCTGAAGCGCTCCATTGTTCAGACGCCCATGTTCTCCTTCTGATTGTATGTGACAGGATTGTGCTGAATGCTGCTGACTGCGACACATTTGCAGACAGATTCAGCTCCACCTCTATCACACACAAACCCATTAAAAACGTCTGGATGAACCTTTCTGGTAAAGATACCACAGCAGATATTCACAAACAACAGTCTTCCGTGTTTAAACGTATGGCTTTCATTCATAAAGCATCACCAAAACACTGCTCGATCTCTCTAAAACAGGATAAATGCACGTCTGAAATACTGTTTGTTGCATATTAATGAAAACGTACAAAATAATAATCCTGTCACATTAGTGTCATGCACAGATTACTCTAGCTGTAATACCAGTGTTATTTTAGTATTATTTATAAATAGAAATATTTTAGTATGTTAATATTTATTAATATTTTAAATCAGGTCTTATTTTTAAATGTTCAGTTTTAGTTTTGGATAAATTTTATATAGTTTTACAGTATTTATTAATATTTTGAATCTGATTTATTTTTATAATTTAGTTTATGGTTTAGTAATTTATGTCCCGTATAGTATTAGAGTATTTATTTATATTTTTTAATTACCTTTTATTTTTTTATTGACCGTTTTCATTTGAATTTTATTGTCTATTTGACTAATTCTGTTATGCATTATTTTTATTTAAAAAAAATTTTAATTCAGTACTTCAACTTTAAACTTGTTTTGTTTCGGGTAGTCAAAATTTTTATGCAATATTAATATTTGTAATTTTTTTCAGCTTTATTAACAATACCGAAAACTACTTTTCAGAAACTAGTCGATTAGTTGCACCAGTATTTGATGCTTGTGTCGACTAATCATAGGTCATGTGACTTCTGTGTCAATGGGTCACATTATTGTGTTTGATAACTTGCAAAAACCAAATATATCCCACATTAAATGATTGTGAAACCGAATAGTCGACTTCTGCTCTAGATGATTAGTATGATTAAGTAGTCATACCTTGCTCTGCTAGCTAATGTACCAAATGTGTTCACATATAGCATCAATGCAAACCATTTCAGCCAATGTTGCAACTCTTTTTTTATTTTAAGCTGGTGAATTACCAGGACAGATGTGCCATAATTCTGACACCACATCCTGTTCACTCATGACTAGAGCTGTAGTCAAGTCCAGCTTTGTCGAGTCCAAGTCAAGTACTAGTCGAGACCGAGTCAAGACCGAGTCCAAAGAGGTTCGAGTCCAAGTCCAAAAGTTTCGAGTCCAATTCAAGACCGAGTCCAAATGAGAGAAAAAAGGGTCCTCTTCAAGACCACATACTTAACTACTGATAATGTAATGCGAGAGACAGCATATCTCCTATTCTAAGAAAAAATGTTTACATTATTATTTGTAATGATCAAAAAACATGTGCAAAGTAACAACTCTGTAGGACAGGGGTCTCCAAACTAGATCCTGGATGGCCAATGTCCTGAAAAGTTTAGCTCCAACTGGCCTTAACACACCTGGAAGATTAGTGTGTCTAGTAAGAGCTTGATTAGCTGGTTCAAGTGTGTATAATTAGGGTTGAAGCTAACAGGGGCGTTACACAAGATCCCGGGCCCTGTGCATAGGCAGTCCTGATGGGCCCCCATGCCCCCCACCCATGAAAATATCCAGGTAAAATAAAATATATTTCAGATTAGTATCAGATTCATATTTCATACTTTTCAAGGGCCCTCTCTTCCTTTGGGGCCCTGGTAATGAGTACTGATTTTACCCCCAGTCTGACCCTGGGAGCTAAACTATAAAGGACACTGGTCCTCTAGAACAGAGTTTGGAGCTGTAAGGTCAAATTATTTTATTTACTTAACAATGCTGCTTTTGCTGACATTATGTCTGTGGTCAAAAATTTATATGACTGATGCCTTGGCACAGTGCACAGACACATGCAAAGCTCGGGATATGACAAATGCGCGCAGCAAGGCTAGAAGGGATACGTTTGGCTCTACTGGGCATGCGCACATAAATAACAATCGACTACTCCAGCATGCATTAACCATAATGCATACAAAGTGTTTGCAAGTACGACGTGAATTTTAGAATTACAATATTGCGTGGAGCTGTTACTATATGACCTTATCTATGTTGCATGTAAAAATTAAATATGTAGTATTTAGGCTATTCTCCTTCTGATTGTATGTGACAGGATTGTGCTGAATGCTGCTGACTGCGACACATTTGCAGACAGATTCAGCTCCACCTCTATCACACACAAACCCATTAAATTGATATAATTATTAACCCTAATAATTAGGGTTGTGCCTGAAACCGAATGGCAAGGATAATGGCTTAAAAAACGAATAACGGACAAGGAATAATTCTGCCTGAATACTCGGCTGAAGCTGACACAGTCCGGTGTTAGCTAGATAACAGGTGAGCCAGGGGATCAGCGCCAGAAGTGAATGAATGTAAACTTTATGAGTGAAAAGAGCGCAAATCAAACACCGCATTGTTGTCGCCTCTCTCAGAAATCAGAGCGTTGCAAGAGTAATTTTACCTATAATAATACATCATACATGTTATAGTATTTAAATATATTTAAAAGGCAATGATTTAAGATACGAATGAATGGATTAAGTACAGCGTGCTCACCAATCAAACAGCAGCGTTGCACATCTCAGTCTCTCAAAAACCAAATCAGTTCTCTCTCAAGAGTAGGCTAATAATCAGCTTAGATATGGATACATTGTCTACTTGTCCTACATGTTTGCATCTTTATCTTTTGCTGGTTTGCGCGGCACACACACATCTGTTTAGTGAAGTTCATTAACATTAAGACTCGCTTAAAGAGTTCTGCATAATGAAAATGTGTGCATTGAATGGATTCAGTCGTGTTCAGATGATCACTAAACGTTTATCATGACATCTCTCTGCTTGCATGATAAATATTATTTTAGAAATTAATAATTATTTTAGTTTAACACGACATACTTGTTCAGTGATAACTACGAAAAAAAACAAAAAGTCATCTTATCAAGTAACTGTACGATGTTGTATCCGAATGCAGATACGAAAAATTTTGTGATTGTTACAGATACAAATACTGGTTGTTACATGAAAATTTTAATATGTAATGTCATAATTATAAAGTTTTTAAAATGTACATATGTAATTGTTGCATAAGGCTATACATTAAGAAGCGTTTATTGATAAAAAAAAACTATTTAATGTGTTTTCATTTACAATAGCATGAACCACGAGTAGTCGAGTAACTCAAGCATTTTTTATTAAAAAAATCGACTAGTAGAAATCCGTAGTCTTGCAACCCCTATACTGTACAACAATAATTATTTCATTATTGTAAAGGGTACGTTTAAGGCTATCTAGGTGTAGACGTAAATAAAACACAATCTAACAGGTAGAAAATTAAATTAGAAACATCTAAACTTTTCCCGGAACAATACTGAAAGCTAAGATGGAGAAACAGATGATCATAGCTGTAGAAGGATAGCCATTTTTTAAATGAATCTATTTGCAGAGCTACTACAATGGATTTTTAATAATGGAAATCCATTTATTCTTTGCTGAAACTTCTGCGTCTTCATGGAGAGCGGGTCCATGAGTGCTTTGGAAATAAGGAGAGGGGCGCGCCTAGCGTTTTCCACACGTTTTCAGTCGCGACATCATGCAAATGTGGTTTTGTTTTGAAGGAGAAATTTTTTATTTTATTTTTTTGCTGGACTCGGTCGAGACCAACTAGAAGACTTGGCGAGTCCAATGGCCAAGTCCGAGTGAATATGCTACGAGTCCGAGATGACAGAAAAGTGTCTAGATTCTGGACTCGAGTCCAAGACCGGATTTGAGTACTACAGCCCTACTCATGACTCAACTGTGGGTGCTCTTTTTAGCTTCACACTAATGTGTTTTATTTTCACATTCAGGGAAAACTTTCACTCTGTCAGAGACAGTAGTAAGCCAATGGAGCCCTGAACTACAGAAACCCCATCTCTCTTCGGTTTGACAAGCTTCAGAAGCCTGTGTTTCGTACCTTATCCAGTCTCTTCTGCCAGCTGTCCTCTCTCTTCACCATCAGGTCGATGCAGTGGGAAAGTGTAGCCAAGATTCCCGCCGTGGTTGCCTTGAACGTGATGGCCTCTCCTTTAAAATCTATCCCATTAATGCCTTTATGACTCAAACACTGGAATACTGATGGAGAGAGAGAACAAATCCAGTCAGACTCCTCAAAGGCACCTTAGAGGCCTTCTTTTGCCAGACAGTGTCCAAATCAGGCAGAATGCAATAGAAAAAAGTTTTTTCCAGCAGTTGCCGGAGTTTCAATTTCTATTTGAGTATTTTCTATTTAATTTATTTTCATGTATTTGAAAACACACACACACACACACAAATATATTACATTTTAAAGATTATGTGTGTGTGTGTGTGTGTGTGTGTGAGAGAAAATATACATCAAAAAAACAAATATATTGTATATAATATTGTTTCCTCTATAAGTATATATACAATATTATATTTATATTATCGATGTATTAAATGTTACATAAAAGCATGAGTCAATGAAAACATCTCAACGCAGCTGCACTGGAGACATGCTGACTTCATGTTAGAGACTTCACACAATTCATTACTACAGGAGTAAATTAAGTGGACAGACTCCGCTGAAGTTCCCCACGTACAGAAATCAGCAGAGACACTTACATTTCTCCTTGCTGCCATTGTTGTTATGCAGGAAATCTCCATCGGAGCGAGTGTTAGGGAAACCGTCTTCATCATCCTCTATGACTGAGCAGAGAAAACACACACAAACACAGTCAGGATGAACTCATGGCCCTGTGGTCAGTGGTGCTCAGATCGGCCCACTCACATACTGAGAGACGACACAACCCTGAGAGAGATTTAGGGGAAGGACTAGGATGAACAAAAGAGGACGTTGATTATTGGTGTGAATCAATAGACCCTTGTGCTGTAACAATAGATGCATCCAGAGCGAGTGAGAGCGACGGCACCCATGCAGAGGAATCTGAATAAGGTTCAATTTGTCTAAACATGTGTCTCATATCCTGATGTCTCCGTCGCACACCAGAACTGACTCCGTCTACTCACTCTTGTCTCTCTGGAGCTCGTCTCTGGTCACGGCGTCAGAGCAGCCGTCGAAGTATTTCTGCAGCGTGTCCACCTGCCTGCACAGGATGTCTCGAAAGGTCTCCATCTCTGCCAGCTTCTCTCGCAGACTGTGACCCTTCTGTGGGTCACAAACACAAACGTATGAATCCAGAGTAGTGAGGCATGACATACTGTCACCATATTTGATCAACACTGGACATTGTATTTGGTTCTCACCTTAAAGGAGGAGGTGGAGGTGGCTGAGTATCCACTGGTGGCTGATGTGAGGGACAGCATGGAGCCGTGTCTCCTCAAACTGGACTCAGAGCCATAACCAGACTCAGCCTAAACACGGAGAGAGAGACACAGACACAGAGAGAGACAGACAGAGACAGAATTAATGTGATAATCAAAATTCTTCCTCATTAATAGTTAATAAATAAGTAGTATTTGTAATAATATATATTTTCTAGGTAGTTAACATTTATATATATTTATGCATTCAATACACATACATACATACTATATATATGCACACAATAAAGGTGAAATTAAAAAAAAAAAAAAGACATTACTATTATTTATGCACATGTTATATATTTGATATGAATATATTTGATAGATATTTAATGTGCATTATATATAGTGTGGACTCCGGTCTGTCTCACAGCAGAGTATTTATTTGTTTGGTTCATGTGATTCCAGTCTAGTTTGCAATTGGTATGAAAGCAATCTGGCATACTATGCAGAATTTGATGACAACAAGCTGAACTAGTGACCTAAAAACGACGCATTGAATGTCTTTGTATGGCTGCTTTTCATCACAGAAGTGGTTCACTGTTCAAAAGATCGGTCAATAAGAAAAAATATTATGTGTGTGTGTGATAGAAAGAGATACGTCTCTCTCTCTCACACACACACACACACACACACACAGTCCAGAGAGTCCCTTTCCATGAACTCAGATCTCTCCTGGGGCTCATTTTATAAGAAACAGCCTCTGAAAATAGTTTCTGAGTTTATTTAGCAGCATAAACACACACAATGACGGTTTCCCCATGAGGCTTCTGAGCAGAGCATGACAGAACAAGCCCAGGTTACTGTATCTTTCCTCCAGATGAACAAATCTGACATTATTACCACGTCATAAATAGTATGTAGTATGCAGTATGCTATACTGAACATACACACGGTCTTTAGTGAGGAATTAAAGGTTGTCCAGCACTAGATGGCAACAGTGAGTTCATTTACAGCTGAGTGGACAGAATCTGTGGTCCCGCATTCACTCCAGCCAATCAAGCGCACTCTTACTGTGACTATGGCATTGACTACGCCTCCAATGACCAATCAGAAGTACAAAATAACAGCCGTGTCTTTGTTACACAATCAATAGCCTCAGTGGCTGGAGAACAGCTGATAATCTTCAGGATAATAACACCCACACACACCAAATCAATAAACCTAATCGAGTGATTACAAAAGACTGCAGGAGAGAGAGAAAAAGAGAAGGCATTGTCATCAGTGTCATGTTTAATTCAGCAGGAATATCATTAAAATATATTGTGTTATGTTATTATCATTAATATAGTATTAATAGTTTGTTTTAATATTTTGAGAAGTTGACTAGAATTAAAACTGAAGCTAAAAAATTTAAAAAAAAAGTTACTTAAATGATAACTGTAAAAAAAACTTATTTAGGGGTAATTGAGAACCACAAACACACAAAAATGTAAATATTAACATAAAATAAAATAAAAACAAAGATAGAACTTAATTCAAAATATTAATAAAATATAATACCATCTCAAATGCAAAAATAAAATAATTATTTTTGTTTTCATTTTAATTTTAGTTAAAATGTTAGTAATATTGTTGTGTTTTTGACATTTTTAATCTTTTAATTAATCTTTTTTCTTTTTCATTTCAGTTTTAATTATTTGACCATATATATATTTGAGTGGGGAGTAAGGGTATTATTTAAACAAATACAAAAAAAGTAAAAACAAAAAAAAAAACTTGTATGTAGTAAGTAATAAAATGAGAATAAAAAATGGCAAGCAATGGCACAAACAAATACAATAACAAGATACAAATGATATAATTATTACATACATAATTTAGTATGTATTTGGCTTTTTATCAGTGGGAATCAGTAGAATTAAGTGCAATCCCACACCGAAATTCAAGCACTTCTTTTAGAAACAAAAGCACACGTCTTAACTCCAGTAGCTTTGCTGTGAGTGTGTGGTGTTGACAGTGAGAGCGAAAGGCTTAACACAATACAGCTCTGATTAGATGGACCGATTACACACAATCTGCAACAACAGGCAGATCTGAACACCACCACCCATATGGGTCCATCTCATATCTGAATTAAAAACATTCATAGCTGAAGCTGATCATAGCTTGAGCAGTGATTCAGGCTGAGAGGCCTGTTCCAGGAAGAGCCATGTGTGTGAGTCACTATCAGAGAGGGGTAATCCTTGAAGCAAGAGAAGGATGAATGAGCAGGGAAATACGTGTGTGTGTGTGTGTGTGTGTGTGTGTGTGTGTGTGTGTGTGTGTGTGTGTGTGCGCAAGAGCGAAACCCCCTCTTCTTCCCCTGGTCGGCAGAAATCAGAAGCACGTGTGTCAGGGTGTGTCCATATGACAAGAAACACTTCTGCAAATGCAGCAGACAGATACTGAAAGACCAACACACAAACACATAAGGGGTGGAATATATAGCTAAAATATTAAAAAGTATTTTTGACAAAAAAATTTTTTAAAAAAAGGGTTTTATGAAATTTTACAATTATTTATAAGCACTTATTAAATTCATCTTTTTATTTTCAAATTAATACAAATAACAAAGTCATAATATGTTCATTTAATTTTTTATATTTTATTCATTACTTTTGTTTATTAAATGATAAGTTATTTGTATATAATACATTAATATTTATTCGTTTAGAATTATTTTATTTGTAAATGAATGAAAATAAATTAATATAAAAAATTCATTTAATTCATTTTAAATACTAACTTATTAAACATTTATTTAATCTTATATATAATTGTTTTCGTTTATTTTGTTTATTATGTGTGTGTATATATGTATATGGATTTTTTTAATTTTAATATAATAAATAATTATTTTTGTTTATAATAAGCAGGGGTGCACATAAGTTTAGGGTCTGGTTCTCATGAGAGCACCTGGAGATGTGACTCATTAAATAAAAATATTAAAATAAAACTATTATTAATTATTATTCTTATTTAATTATTAACAATGATAATAGTATTATTATTGCATTTATTTATTTTATATTTTAATAAAATAAACAAAATAATAAAACAATCGGTGTGATAATACTAGTATAACTATTTTATAGTACACTTAAAAATACAGTGCCAATATTAACTTTAAATATATGCACTGCCAGGTTTAGCACTTGAAGCATGTCAGTGATTGAAAGGCCAGTTTTGCATGTTGCTCTGAAACCAGCTTTATATATATTCGGATTGGAGCGTTTCGAAATGCAATGGTTAAATTAATATTCGGAGTTTCAAAAGCTTGTTTTGTTCTTTGCACGCTTTCTCTATATAATTTGTTGTTTGAATAATGGTGGACATTAAACATTACAATTAATAGGCCTAATGTAGACCTACAATGTTTTTATTTAACTGAGATCACACTAAATAGTTTCTGTTGTATTAAAAGTATTTCCAAAAAAATTCAAAAGCATCTCCCCTGTTTTTTTTCACAAATCGCACCCTGTATATACACATCTAATGACACCTTTTTCATCGCTTCCCCTCTTCAGCCTGATTGTTTTCGTTCTTCTTCAGTTTGATTTCCACCACAGCAGTTTTCTGTCCTCACACCCACCCAGCGCACTGTCTGTACCTGCCCACATCCTTTCTCTCTACAGTATTTTACTACAGCTATGCGAGTGGTGCGCTCACTCAGTTATTATTGAACTGCTGCATGAGATTTAATGCATGATCAACATTCATTGTTTTTATTTGCATTTACATAGGATTGTGTTTGTGACTTGAACTGACCGATTAATCTAATAGGTCACAAAAACAACAACAAAAAACTCCAGTTTTCAGTCAGAAACCAGACAGATAGTCTGGCTGCATGAGAGAAGAGCATGCTGGGTAAAGACAGACACTCACCCGGTGTTGCTCGATTGAATCGATCCACTGGTTGCGGTGTTCTGGGTCCTGAGCACGTAGATACCACACGCTATCATTGACGCTGATGTCCATCCGGCACTCGTCAAACTCATGAGGCTACAGAGACAGAGAGAGAACACGGATTAGATTGATCATCAGACATCATTACTAATGATATTTGGACATTTCTAAACAAGGTGCTTTGGGTGAGAGAGGGATCCTAGAATCCAATCTGTTGTTGGTTAACCAGGACTATTCAATACTAGACAGACAAACCACAACCAAAAGAAAAGAGAGAGAGTCTGATCCACAGATCCTGCTGGGAATTAAGATATATTTCTCTCTGAAAAAACACTAACGGCACTCAAACAGTGTGATATATTGCACTCCTATAACCCAGTGTTTATTTTATTTTCCCTCCCTCTATCTGTAAACACCCAGTATGTCATATTTATAATGTTGGTATTTTTATTTAATATAATTTATTTTAATTTTAACTTTTAATCATTCATATTATATCTATTTTTATTAATATAATTAATATTACATTTATTAAATTAGTGATTAATTAATTTTCATTATTTTTTGAAATATTTTTTAACTTTTTAAATTATATACTTATTATAATTTCTCATTTAAAAAGGAAAACCTTAAATTCACTGAGTGACTCATTAGAACAATTCAGAGAACAGATTCAGATCAATTACTCATGAGATTAAAATAATCTTACACAACCACTTCAGGTGAAGTCACTATTTATTTTTGTTGGTACCAGCAACCACAGAGAGCAATGCTATAAATATATATATATATATAAAATGTAAAAATATTGTTTTCACTCACAGGAAATGACATAAACCTTACATGAGTAATAAGTCCTTTCAAAGACACATATCATACTACATCAACAGAGAGAGAACATTAGAATAACCCCAAATGATTTGACAGACACCTGGTCTTGTGGGTAAAGCAGGGGGCGCTCATCAAGCCTGACACTAATCACAATATGAAGAGGCATGATGGGATGACACATGAGGACTGAAAAAGGCTTAAATGAGACTGGAGACAAAGCTGCATGTGTTTAAAAGGAAGGAGAATAATCACTCACATCTGAGCGAAGATGATTATCACTTATCACACCACAAAACACAACCACAACAACAAACAAACACAGAGTGCCAGAGGCCTCAAACAGTCTTTACATATAACAGCATCTTCCCACTACAAACCCAGAGCTCAATGGAAAACTAAGCGACTTGTTCACAGCGTGAGACTTCACAACCCAGCAACGTTATGCTGTCTTATAAGATGCACTTGCGGAGAAGGCGATCCCAGAATGCACTGCAAAGAGCTCAGTTTTGGTCATGTCTAGAGGTCGACCGATATATCGGTCGACCGATATATCGGGCCGATATTTGTCATTTTTTAATATATTGGCATCGGCCGATATCCGTGTTTAGTAGCGCCGATTTAAAGTCAGGCATGTCGGCGGGCAGCCCCGTGTTATTGGTGCGGTGGAAAGTGCTGCTGCTGCCACTGCATGTGAAGCACCCCAAGCCAAAACTTTTGGAAGATTCAACAGCAGTCCTGGGAGATAAAGGTAGTCAGAGAATTTCACTCTGTAAATGGGGTGAAGTTGGCAGCTCTAACAAACACTGCAGCATGACGTTACCAAAGTAAACTGTCTATTACGTTCTCTTCCCTCCCGCTCACAGACAGCAGCGTGCTCGGAGAGACAGCTGTCCTGGAGCTGCCCAGAACAGTGAATCACATTTGTTCGGAGGCATGGTTTGATTCAGACAATAACCAGTTTTCCATCTAACTCATTTGTATTTAGGGATGTCAATATTCGATAATTTCCATGATCGATCGTCGTTTAAATTAATGATTAAATTAATTACTTTAATGCTTCAAAATGCGTCTGCAGCGGTATTATTATTATGTGCAAAAGCCACTTGGAAAAAAAGCTTTCTCACCCGAATTAAAGGGGTTTTAGTCTGAATAAAATGCTAGTAGCAGGACTGTAAAATGAATAGATGTGATTATGATCATTTGATAAAATGAAGAGAGCGCGCCATACGTTGGAGATCATTTTACTTTGTTGACTGTTTCTCGTCAAGGAGACCGGTGAATGCGCCTCTTTAAATGGTTTCGTGGTGCTCGTTGTTGTATTTTAAAACGCATCTGCAATACTTTCAAATGACACACTATAGTAGTGGTGCAACGGATCTTCATTGATCCGTGATCCGTTCGGATCAATATCTTCGGTTCGGCACACACGTGACCCACGGATTGATTTATGAAAAAAAAAGTTGCGCATGTTTAGTCCACACTCAGTGGTCATGGCGAGCGGAGGAACGGAGGAGCTTGAACGCCCCGCGCATTTTGGATTCCCTGTCAGATATAATGATGAGGAGAGAGGTTAGAGTGAAAATATTGTGCCAGATCTTTATGAACAGGAGAAGAAAACAGTTGTGGATGAACTATCCTGAGCATCCTCTGTTGCGCTCACGACAGACGGGTGGACGTCCAGGGGGACGGAGAGCTGTGTGATGATAACTGCTCACTTCATCACAGCACACTGGAAGATGAGAAGTCGGGCTATTATGTTAAAAATAAGATATTATGTGCACTTTAAGTTGATTTCATATATTTTAATTTAATAATTTAATGTTAATAAAAAAAAGACAAAACGTATGTTTATTTGTCTTGGCCTTTTTTTTTTTTTTTTTTTTGCTGATCCGAAAAATGATCCGATCCATACGAGGACGAGCGAGCGCGGGTTTGACTAGATGTATTTGGAGGTTATTGCTCACGTCTCGTTCTGCACATATCCAAATGTTTCCATATTCGCAATGTATCTGAATGTTAAACTATAATATTTTTTATTTATTTAATGTAAACTAGACGATAAAGATCATCCTCTTCACATGAGCAAAAACGTCCTTGGCATCACAGCAGAGTGGACCGGTATACTACGGTCTATTTAAACTGACCAGTGTAACCTTTTAAATGTTTGGTTGACTGTACTTTATTTTAATAATGAACAGACTGCGATGTAAGTTTGAAATTAGAATAGACTTTAGATGTTCTGTGTCATTATACCAAACACAAATGTTGCTGGTTGCTAGTGTGTTTGCAGCACTACTGTTATTTATTTTTTATATATTTATTTTTTTATATTTTTCAGATTTTTATTTTTAAAATTGTATTTATTTAAATGTATATTTAAGTTTACATTTATGTTCCAACAAACTTGAAAAATTCTACTTGATAAATGCTCTAAAACTTTTATGTAAATGATTGACTTTTATTTATATATATATATATATATATATATATATATATATATATATATATATTACCTGTTTTATATATTTAATACTTGGTCAGTTTATTGATTTTGTTTGGTTAACTTTGGATACATTTTTTATTTTAATACCGTGCAGTGCACAAAATTAAGATTCGAGAGATGGTTCAAGTCAGTGCTCAATAAATGATGATAAGTTTAGAAATGTTGTGCATCCACTTATTATTAGTGTGACATTTTTGCATGCAAATGAAGGGGAAAACTTCAAGATATCGGCCCTAAAAATCGGCAGCACATATCGGCCATCGGCTGACCCTGACCTCTAAACATCGGCATCGGCTATAGAAAAACCCATATCGGTCGATCTCTAGTCATGTCTGTTGTGCATTTACAATGACCGTGTTTGAAAAACGACTGGAAAATGTCCGTTTAGATTTAGGAGTGCTTATATTTGTGGACTGGCGCGGGAACATTCTCCTGCCTGTATGGGAAAAGTGTTGAGCAGGATTCTGGGAATGGAAAATCGAGACATGGTGGGCAATGCAGTGGACCCCGAGAGGGTCACTCACAGCGAGTACTGAGAAAAAACACTAAAATAAACACAAGGGTCGTCACTAAGGGACTGACTTAACCTGTAAGACACCATCAGTTGCATGCCAGTGTACACAAACACACACATCACAACACTGACACACAGCACCTTATTTAATACTTTTATGTATTTTCCTCATTATTACTTGTTCTGTGTATAATGCTTTGACAATTTTGTATTTAAATACAAACATGGCAATTGAAACTTACATGAGACAGACAATAATGGAGCCTGTGAAATGTACAGCACTGTGTCAACAACTAAATGAAATGCCACATATACAGCATCGTAATAATAGGACAATAATCAACACATCGTGTGCGGCAACATAAGAATGATGCATTAAAACACTGTACAAATACACACAGATGTATGGCTTTTGTACAGCTACATCAATAATTTATCTTAAAAAAAATAGATGCATCCAAAGTAAATACTAAAACAATAAAATCTGATTATTCATTAAAATTATGCAAGTCAGAGTCATCTATGGTTTGTAATCCTTTTTAGAAATCTGCATAATCAGCTAACTTCAATTATTCAAGCTTATAGAAATACAAGTGCATTTACGTACAGTCAGTCATTTGATGCTAAAGTTTAATTTGTTGCACAAAACAAATGGACTAAAAAGCTCTCTGTTGCCTAATTAAATGTGCTTTATAGGCAGTTGACAAGAGTTTTACAACATCTTTTAAATTATTCAATGTGCCACAGAGCAAACATCAAAATGCGCCTGAAGTTCACTGAAAAATGGTCCGCAAACGGTTCCCAGGAGTTTTAATATTTTGGTGATGGATTTGTTTCGGACAAACATGTAGCTTTTCCTTTCACAAGATGTTAACTGATGGACTGGAGAGGTGTGGATTAATTGTGGATTATTGTGATGTTTTTATCAGCTGTTTGGACTCTCATTCTGACGGCACCCATTCACTGCAGAGCATCTATTGCTGAGACACTGATGCAATGATACAATTCTCCAAATTTGATTAAGAAACAAACTCATCTACATTTTAGATGGCCTAAAAATTTTTTGGATGAACTATTCCGGTAATGTTTTCTCTTGGTTCTTGGTTCTAAATAAATGCAATTTATAGTCCAGTGCAACTTATATGTTTTTTTCCTTGTCATGACGTATTTTTGGACTGATGCGACTTATACTCAGGTGCGACTTATAGTCCGAAAAATACGGTACTTAAAAAATCATGTTCATAGTAGCCACAACCTGACATTTTGAGATCTACATTTAAAAAACAAATGTCCCAACTGTTGCGGCGTATCAAAACAAAAACCACCATGAGGATAATGTGTCCGGGGTGTGAAATAAGCACAATGTGCCGAAGTCCACACTTGAATGTGATTAACCAGCAAATAATGATATCAGGAGTGGGTTAGAGGTGGGTGTTAATGCTCACAGATAATGGGTAAGTGGCTGTTTACTGAGAAATTCAGTCTCAGATCTGTGCTTTTGGAAATCAGAAACACGCATTCAGCTTGAACAAAGGAAACACTAGCCACACTGACCCACAGATTAGGACACAGGATGCAAAGGAAGACAGCATGTCATATGACCAACTAACCCGCTGTTATTGACAGGTTAAAGAGCATTTATGTGTGACTTTAATGTCCAGACAGAGTCTTGGTTAGAGCAAATCTAGGAGGAAGGAAGTTGAAGACAGGAGAGATGAGCAGCGGGACTTTAAGACTCGACCCCGGGGTCACCAAACAGGAATTCATCAGCTGGAGGGCACAGGGGAGCAAACTTCCCGTTTCAGACAACAGGACAGTCGTACACACCTCTCTTTTCCATCTATTTCAGATCGACACAGCCACTTTTTTTCACTTGTTCCACCCTTTTAAAAATATCCAAGATCATTCCCTCCCACATCCCTGTCTCTCCGCGCTGCTCGCACCTCCTCCTCATTTCAGCATCGGTTTTCTTTACAGGACGTTTCAGGGTTCACTGACTGTTTGATCTGTAATGGAGCCCGTTTGACACCTTCACACACAGATTCACGCAAACACATTTTAACAAAAGCGATTCTGAAAGCCTGAGGCACTCAGCGGCTCCGACAGAATTGGAGACAGAATCTCTGCAGTGACTGCCTCAAGATTTAAAGGAACGAAGCACAACAAAACATCTCCAGTCGATCTTCACAATCGCAATAATTCTGTTCACCATCCATACTAATCTAATCTGTTTATGTGATGTTATTAGATACCGATGACACAAAAATGTAAATGTTCTAAACATTCAGTTTATAAATGATAAAAAAATGAATTGCATGTAATGCTAAAAATTTTATATATTTGATACAAAGCCCTTATGAAAAAGTTACCCGTTGTTGTCAAATATATCATATTACTGAACATAGGAGTGCAATTAAAAGAGGTAATACAACCAATTCAGCAAGTGGCCACACCCTTAATTATGCAGAACTTTATAAATAAAATTCAGCCCCCTCACAGTTGTCATGAAGGGCAAAATTAGCTATATAGACAAAAAAAAAACACTTTTTGTACCAGGCTGTAAACATGTATTTTCCTGCTGTAAAATTGGGCATTTTAACATGGGGGGTCTGAGGGATTGGCTCTAGCGAGCAGTCAATGAATTGCAGTTTAAGTCAAATAAATATATATTTGTACATATTTGTTGATTGCCAATTTGAATCTTGGTTTTGTTTGTATTTTTCAAGAGTTTAGCTCTGATGAAGGCTTGTGTGCCAAAACATGTTTGCAAAATAAAACGTATTTCTTCCAGCTTCAAGATTCTTTAATTTCTCTACTCCACAAGTGCTGCTGGTAGGGATGCTCCAATTGATCAGTTAGAGATTGGTATCGGCCGATAATCACATTTTATGACTCGATCGGTACTCACTACACTTGGCCGATCTCACGAACCGATCACAATTTGATGACGTCAACGAGTGACGATGTACATGATGCATGAGAACACAAATCATTTGAAGCCACAGAAATGTCATCGCCGGTGTGGAAAAGCTATAATGTTTTGAGAATCAAAAAAAAAAAAGCTATTTGCACACGAAACCATCAAAAAAAAAAAAAAAAGTTAATATTTGCATCATTTATGATTTATTTTATCCACCCCAGAAACCACTCACAAATAATCAGAATGCATTTTTTATTACCCGACCTGTGGAAATAGGAAAAGCTAAATATATTTTGTCTGTGTAAATCAGGACTTACTGAAAATGCTAATTCATTCCCTGCCAGCAGGAGGTGCTTTAAAGCAGGAAAAACAGAGGTTTCCTCAATAACGGCAGCACTGGGCTCACAAACGCTGCTTTATCAGGCATATCATGCAAAATGAAATGAAAATGACATTGAAAATTTTCTAAAGATAGTCTTCCTTCAGAAATGCAGTGATATAAAAACACCCGCACCTCGTTTTGATTTATAAACATGCAGTACTATATATTTCAAGTCTTATAAATCTATACAACAACTTTGAGATATTAATAATTTATAATAATTCAAAGATGGTGTGAAATGTGCGCCACTATCATTACTAAACGGAAATGCAAAAATAAGAACTGTTTCAAAAATTGACTGCTGAGAGGTTTCGACAAAAAAACAAAAAAACACATTGCTGGTCAAATCAAGAAGAGGAAGCCAGAATGCACCATTGGTTTCAGACATTGAGAGCTGCTTGTGTCGTCTGTGCAAATGCAAGAAAGTACACTAGTTTATAGTTAGTTTGTGTTTTGATCCCAACAGGTCACGGCACAGTAATGATTTCAGATAACAACTCTAGCCCACAGTTTACCATGTGACAGAAGGTGAAAACATGCACATAAAGGCTGCGAAAGCCACTTGATAGTAGGGATGGGACGGTATGAAAATTTAATATCAAGATTATAGTGACTAAAATTATCACGATTATCAATATTATCACGGTTTTGTTGAAACGAGATGAAAGTGTTCAAAAATAGTTGATGCTCACACTGAAAACATTTCAGCAAGTTTTATATTTAATAATCAACAAACAACTAATAAAACAAGCAACTCTATGCACTTAATTTAAAGAAAGATTAAATTCTGTGGCATTTCCTTCGTTACAATGAAAAGTGTAGAAGCATAGAAAAGCATAGAAAAGTCACTGACTCGGCATTCCTTCTCGAAAAAAAACAAAAAAACATTGTGCGCTGCGCTTGCGTCAGACTGTTGCTGGCTGGACATGATTTAATAGTGAGTTATTAAAACCGCGATAATCAAACACGGTTTTAATGATAATTCATTTTTAAACGATATTACTAACCTTCAGCACATTTTATCACGGTTATCAATAAAACCGGTTATCGTCCCATCCCTACTTGATAGCTCTCCTCTGAGTTTTAACAAAGCAATCTAATAAAAAAAAGCAAATGCAAACACACATACACACAAAGTCATTGACATTTTAAAATGGACTTGACTCCCTTTCTCTACATTGGGAGCTGTATCTACAAACACCTTGCCTTTATCAAATATTCAGCATCCCAAGCCCAAGACAAGTGTGTGTGTGTGCGTGCGTGTGTGTGTGTGTATGTGTGTGTGTGTGTGTGTGTGTAGTGAAAGCAATGGGCATTGCTGTTAAGTGATATTTATAAACTTAAAGAATTAGCTTACTTTATAAACACAGGCAGGTGTGCAAAAAAGTACATATTTACCACATCTTCGAGACATGCATTCATGGACAGTTTTAGAAATGATTTAACTTTCTGAACCACAGTTTTGAAGACATCAAAACACGTTTTGCTGTGTCATTTCTGAATATTGGTTTACACTAAAAGCTTGACCTCAGTTTGAAGAAAAAGTGTTCCTGTGGCTCAGTGGTAGAGCATTGCATTAGCAATAAGCTGTGGGTTTTCCAGGGAACACATGTTAAGCAAAATTGAGAAGTCACTGTACTGTACTGTAAGTCGCTTTGGATAAAAGCCTCTGCTAAATGCATACATTTAATTTACATTTAAAAGTAATGCATGCCTTCCTGCAGCAATGGTCTGCGATGACAAAAAGTGTCAAAGCTGTCGTTTTATTTCAAAAGAGAGCAGTTTCATTTAATGTCGGAAAGGCTTTTACACACCTTTACTGAACCCTGGTGACTGCTGCCACCATAAAAACAGACTAACTCCTTTTCTGTTAATGAGTGATCATACAGCTGCTGTTTTATCACAAAACAAACTACTGTTCTCATGTGGTGAGACACCTACGTGTAAATGATTTACAAATAAAAAAAAAGTGTCATGTAAATGTTGGAAGATGATAGAATAATTTTCCCGTGTTGGGGTTCCACAATAGTTTGCGTTTACAGTAGTGTTGCACGGTGCACCGATACTTCAAAAGTATTGCGATTCTCGGAAATTAAAAACGTCACGATTCCTAAATTTATTAGTATCGATACTTCAAAAAATGACTGCGTTCCAGATTTGTAAGAGACGTATTTGATGTTGGTGTGTGAAACGCACACTTCCAGTGCCTCCCTATGGACGTCTGTGTTTTTTCTCAAAAAAACACTACAGTGAGATGGCTGCATTAGTGGCTTTACTAAACTGATTTGGCTTTACTAAAATGTGTGCATAATCGCATTAAATTGTTTAAATAAGTTGTTCAGATGAACAAAGCACGAGGTTTTCTTGCATAATTAACATTTTAATTGTTTGGTCAGACAGTTCATATATAATATTCACATTAATCGAGGATTAAACGTTGAGTTATGTTCTGTATGCTAAATATGAAAACGAGCGTATCTGCACAGCACCTATAACTGCGCTTTGTATCTGCTGATTGCGGATCGAGTTTTACATGCTTGACTCACTGACCCTGTATACTCATTAGAGCTGAAACAACTAATCAATTAAAATCGATTATTAAAATAGTTGACAACTAATTTAGTCATCGATTAGTTGCTGAACAACTTTTATTTGCCGTAAGCGGGTCATTTCATGCATATTTTAAATCTGCGGTGACCAAAGTGTGGCAGTAATGAGCCACCGCAGGTTTTACTCAGCCAGTACAGCAGGAGAAGTAGCGAATAGCCAATAGCTAGCCTCGTTTATGTCACGTGCTTCCCGAACTGCGTCTGCAGAATTCAGCGAGATGGTGGAGACAGACGGCAGTGGAGTAAGCTTGAGAAAGAAAAAGAAAGAAGCGGAAGATAAAATTAATCAAACGAAGTCATCCAAAGTGTGGGAGTACTTTACTTTGAGCCTTCAAAAAAGTAGAGTAACCTGTAAATTCTGCACTACTGAACTGTTTAAGACTTTTATTTGTGCAGATTCTCCAGTACAATGTTGTTTGCAAATGTTTAGTCGTAAAAGCTAATAACATTGCTTTTTAACAGTTAACATTTAAATATTTACAAACATGTTCTGTGATCAGTTTGTCGTTTACCAGTTCAAAATGCAGCCTAATTATGACTGAATGAGAGAGGTAAATGTATTTGAAATGCACTTTTTATTCACTTCTCTTTTTCACACAGCAGGTTTTTTGTGTCAATTTTTTTTTTTTGGACAACCTTCTGATGGATTTTACTTTAAAATGTGAGTTCCATTCACTTTCCATTCACAGCATAAGCTATAAAGCTGTTTCCCATGTATAAGTTGTTTGTTTGCAGGAAAAAAATAATAAAATGCAATGTACTGCAAATTAATTCTGTTTTATTCTTATTCTTCGTGGAAATATTTTCTGAAAGATTCCTTAAGCCTTGTTCGGGATGTTAAACTACTTTAGGAGCCCTAAGGACTGCCATGGTGAAAACATTATTTGAAATCTCCTTGTGAAATTTGCTAGAGTATGAGTCAGTGTTTTGATTGCAGAAGAGTTCGACAAAGGATTACTAACACATAATAAAACAAAACTCCAGGTATCTTTTTGATGAGGATATGACCATGCAAAATGGTTAAAATCTCTAAAAAAGTCTATGTTGAATGAAAAAATGGGCAAAACTAAAATATAAGTACATAAAGATTAATCGTAAAAATAATCGACAGGTTAATCGATTATCAAAATAATCGTTAGTTGCAGCCCTAATACTCATTCATTTCGTTCATAAACTAGATGTATCAGTTCATTCAACTCAATCTCGAATGAGAAGATCTCTCGATCTCGTTCAGTGAAGGGCATATGGGTTCACTATATTCTAGGGCTGTAGCTATCCAATATTTTAGTAATCGAGTATTCTACCAAAAATTCCATCGATTAATCGAGTAATCAGATAAAATGTGTTTTTGCTTAATTAAAGTGCAATATTAATTATACAAGAGAAAATAAGACTCCTGGGTCTCTTAAAATTAACAACTAAGTTTCCTTTTTTATTTTTTAAATGCATAGAATGCAATGCATACATAAAAAATAAACATTTATTTAGTACCCATTGTTTCTCAGTCTGTACTTGTACTGTGAACAATGACAATAAATTTGACGGTTGAATAAAGTGCATTTAAGTGCCATTCAGTTGGGGTTTTAAAGCATTTTCTGAGATGCACATTAAACACATAAAACATTAATTTAATTTATCTTTTAATTTTTGGCAAACAAAGGGGATTTACTATAAAAAATAGAACATGGAGGAAATGTTGTTTGATTAAACCTTAAAAAATTTTTTTTTTTTTTTTTTTTTTGTAGTAGGCTATAGGGCTGTCAACGAATATTCTAAATTCGAATATGTATTCGAATAGTTTTAAAAAAACGAATTTCGAAGGTGAAAATTAATATTAGAATAAAAAAAAGTGAAAAAAAACGTCCGCGGTAGTAGAGGCGTGGTTGTCTGCTTTGCGAGTGGGTGCGCTAGCGCGCCTGAGGGTTCAGGGACAGGTCACAGGAGTCGCACTGTCTAGCACAGCATCACTGCTGAAAGTTGACGTGTCTTCATGGAAGATGACAGCAAGTGCAGAGCCCAACTCGACTGCAGCAGAGAAAGTGAGGTAAAATTGGTGACCCGCGAGATAAAGTTGTATGCAAGCTATTTAAGATACAGTTAGCATACCATTCGATCACAAGCAACATGAGGTCACATCTCAAAAATGTGCACCCAAATGAGCATGGCATTATGTGTGGAACTCCAGCTAAACAGTCACGTCTTGATACTTAACATTACTTTGCTTCGCCCACCACAAGCTCTTTGTCTGCAACACGACAAGAGTCCATAACGGATAAATAAATTTCGTTCATTTGTAAGGACATGAGACCGATCAGTATCGCTGATGGCTTCGGGGAGGCTTCGGGGAGTTCAAGCAATGGATCCGAGGTTTGATTATTTATCGTTTATATAAGTTCCATGTTTACCACAGCACAGCTCGCTCGGAGCATTCAATCCCAGTTCTATATGCTGTAAAACTTCAATTAATATTAATAATATTTGTTTCAATCACTGAATGAAGCCTGCTATATTTGGGGCAACAGTCGCGACCTTAAATTGCTTGCACAAAACTCTTAATCAGCACTCAAAATGTGTTTGTTCATTTAAACCATTATGCGCAGAGAACGTGAGGGTGAGAGAGCGTGAGGTCTGCAGTCTTGGCCATTAGTTGATTTCCTTGTTTTTGTGTAATACATTGTCAAATATGTTTAAACTTAAATAGACTACCTATACAAGTAGTTATGTCTCTTTGTATTATTTTGTCCTGTTATTGACGTAATGCGCATCATTGACAACATGCGCCACCAGATGTTCGAATATTCGTGTTTTTTTTAGAGGGAATATTCGAACGGCATTTTTGAGCAATTTTGACAGCCCTAGTAGGCTATGAACATTCTGCTGAACAATAGTCTTTAACCGGACTTCTATTTTGACGGGTTGACGTACCTTTACAGTTCTGTATATGTGATGTGACACTAGTTTTACTCAAATCAAACGGTCAAATGCTTATGAAGTGACTGTCAGAGCAGTTCTGGAGATGTTGTTCATGTGTTCACGTTCTTATTTAGTGAGAGGACAGAAGCTGAAATCACCAGAGCGTCACGTGCGCTTTCGTGTGTTTAATGAATGAAGAAGCGCTTCTGCACCATTCATTAACAGAGACACAGAGAACATGCATGATTCATATTTAAACAGACTGTTCCGGCTTAATATTTACAGATCAATATTGTCAATATTAGTCAATTAGTCAATATTGTGATTTGTGCACAAGTGCAATGACCTATTTTTGATTAATTCATTCAAAATTTGGCAAATTCCGTGCCATTCCGCGTTAAACTGTAAATTCCATTTTTATGACTGTATTACGCGATTCCCTCCTCGTTTTCTGCATCGCGGAAATCATAGGGCCCTAGTTGCAAAAGAATCTGACATGAGATTTAAAATAAATTAAAAGAGGCTTCGAGGCAGAGGAATTTGCCTTGATCATTTATTGTAATCAAGTTACTTGAGGAATCGTTTCAGCCCTACTACATTCAACAAATCACATGCTCCGTCACATCTTGAGTAACTCTTTGACGGGATTAAACAGTTCACAGAGCTGTTCACGAGCCGCGCATGCGCTGCTAAATGCGCCGAGCTCACGCGCTGCTGTGGAGGGAGGAACTTCACTGAATGAGAAATGAGAAAATAAATTGTTCTTTATTTGCGGGCTGGGGCGGGCCAAATAATTTAATAAAAGCGGCACCCTAATAAAAGTTGGAAAAAACTCGACCCGCGCATCACTAGGCTGCATGTGCAAGCCATATTTTTTATATTTTGATATTTCATATTTTGTTAAAATATTTAATATATTTGCTGTTCATATGTTCATTTATTAGTGTGTTATATGATTAGAATGTTGTCCTGGTTTTAAAATAAAGCACAGCAATGATATTTGAGAGTGTATTATCCCTTTTCAGGAAAAGTATCGAAAAAGTATCGAAATCACAATTCTTGACTAGGTATCGGTATCGAAACAATTTTGGTATCGTGACAACACTAGTTTACAGAAGACTGATGGGCCTGTAACTCATCTGGTAGCAGTTTTGATCAGGTTTTCTTGTGGTTTAGGTTTTTATAGATGAAACCGGTTCTGGACTGAGAGCAATCAGAGCGATATTCAGCCCAAACCCACATGAATGATTAAAAAAAAATTATAATAATAAAAAAAACACAGGAGAATGCACACAGAACCTGAAGGTTTGGACACCGAAGAAAGTACACACATCCTCAACAGGAAGACCTTAATTCGATCCATTTTATGTCTAATGAAACCATTAAAAAGAAACAAAAACAGTGAGGTCAGAACAATAGAGTAACTTGATGCAAACTGTTTCCACATTCAAATCACCTTTACAGTTTCTGCTTTTCCTCCCATGGTTCTTGATCTTTATTTCTCTTTTACTTCTCTCCACTCACCCAACTACCTTCAAGGGCTCAACATTAAGGATTTTTCTGCATGTTTTACTTGCTCTATCAATATTGTCATTGATCCCACAACAAAAAAAGGATCAAACTGTTTCAATAAAAGCACAGGATGAACAACAAACGGTAAGAATGGTGTACTGGCCTTTCCTCTACTGCATTTATCTGTAAACTCAGCTCTACTAAGAACTTTGCCTGTCCTGACATGAGCCAAAGGTTGCACTTTAGATCCCACGGTGGCATTTGCAATAAACCGCCCTGCACCAGAACAACCTGTACCTGCACACCTGTCCTTCCCCATATGCCTGATACACAAGACACTGAGAGAGCTACCCTTTGCTTTTGTCGGATCATGACATAGTCCAGGTCCAGCGTAGCTCAAAGAGAAATTGAATGTTTACGGGCAAAGCTTCAGGAGAGCTTAGCAAGAGAGCATTAAGCAGAGAGAAAATCCTGCTCACTCGAGGTTAAACTTGGCAGACAAAAGCACAGTTAAAGTTCAATACACTGTGAGCGCTGAAAGATGTGTGATTTGGTCGCCGTATTGATGTTTTTTTTTTTCTTGGGCTGGATACAGTACAACACTATAAATTGAAACACAGAAAAGAACCTAAACTACCTGCAAACCCAACCATAGGATAATGTCCAGGACATGACTTTGAGTGGTTTTTAGCATGTTGCAATATAATTGCTTACTTGCCCAAGTCAAAATATCTGTAGGGTCTTTCTGTGTCAACTCGACTACAGTTCCTTGGCTAAAAGATTATATCACAATATCTTTAATACTCCTTAAATAACATGCATACAAACTTTGGGGGAAAAACTCAAGTAGTGTTTTTTTTTTTCCATTTTTGAACCGTCACTATTGGCATATCATGCAACTAAGACTACCAAGTCAACAGATTTTACAAATAGACCTACCAATCTCTGTGTAAAATTAAAATAATGATGCTGCTATTTTCTAAAGTCATTTTCACCCCCTGTAGTTTGGCTCCAAATCTCAGGTGAAAATTGTCATTTTGACATTGGCCTTTCTTCAGAAAAAAAAAAAACATTAACAACATCAAAAATTGACTGTCGGTGAAGACGCTGAAATTTGGTTGATTTAACATCGAACGTCCTTGTAGCATAAACTGTGCAGGACAAGTTGCACGCTATATTTAACAAATTAGCAGATGTTTAGGGCAAAAATGCCCCCAAATTCAAGATTTAGATGCAAAAAAAAAAATCCTGCACAGCTAAATCTATTTTCGGGTTTAATGTGAAATTTGAAAAAATAAAAATAAAAGTGTTTATTCCAGCATTGCATTCAGATCTGCTCATGTTGCATCCTATTTGTATGTGTTTTTGTAGTGTTGTGCATTATAATCAATCATATTATGACATGTATTTGACCTTAAAGACAACACAGATGCATTTAGTAATGTAATCCTAAAAACTAAAATGGTTGTAAAAATGTTGTCCCTTCATGGTGTTAAGTTTATTCGAATCACTAACCCGAAGTATGAGAAATAGGAAAAGTATTGCTTGAGTTTTCATGTGAAATCATGCAATGGTAAAACAGCATGCTGGATTTGTTAAGTGTTGCTGTCAGACCGATTAAATCAGATTGAGTGTCTGTGAAATTGTTTTTGTCATCACATTGATTGATATTTCACAATCTGTCTCCATCTCCTGAGGTCTGACATTCACAAATCTAAACAAGTCCAATTCAACAGTGCAAGTGTCTCACAAAAAGCACAATTAACACTATTTCCAGCTTGTGTGCCGATCCGAATGCTGAACCAGCGAGACCCAATATTAAAGGGACACACAATGAGGCTTTCTGTATTTTAATCAGGTCTTCTTCACCTGGACGGTGTAATCCTCTTGTGCCTGCAAGGGTTAAGCCAGTCTGATTTTAGGGTGGTCCCAGTTGTGTGGTTTAAGTATGTGTGAGTCACATGTGAGGACAACATAATTGCAGGCAGGAAGAGCAGTGTGACACACAATAACCTGTTTTTAGTGAAGATTTACGAGGACAGATTGCTGCTGTGTGTGCGCTGAATCAATCTGAATAAAGCTGCATTGTATCCCATAATGGCAACCCAAGAGAAAGATTCGCTAAGAGAGAGAAATAGGTTTATTTGCACAATAAACTATAAAAAAAATAAATAAATAAAAAGTGCCCCCCTTTTTGAGATTACACAGAAAAGCACATGCTAATCCAGTGACCAGGCTGCAAAAAAAAAAACACAATGGTAAATTTATGAGGAACTATAATTTATGAGGTATATATTTGGGGAAGTCGTGGCCTAATGGTTAGAGAGTCGGACTCCCAATCGAAAGGTTGTGAGTTCGAGTCCCGGGCCGGCAGGAATTGTGGGTGGGGGGAGTGCATGTACAGTTCTCTCTCCACCTTCAATACCACGACTTAGGTGTCCTTGAGCAAGGCATCGAACCCCCAACTGCTCCCCGGGCGCCGCAGCATAAATGGCTGCCCACTGCTCCGGGTGTGTGCTCACAGTGTGTGTGTGTGTGTTCACTGCTCTGTGTGTGTGCATTTCGGATGGGTTAAATGCAGAGCACAAATTCTGAGTATGGGTCACCATACTTGGCTGAATGTCACTTCACTTCACTTATATATATATATATATATATATATATATATATATATATATATATATATATATATATATATATATATATATATATATATATATATATATATATATATATATATATACACATACATAGACACACACACAAACTAAATCACAATATTGAAAAACGTAGGATACAGAAAGGCTTAACTACGCACACAGGGACCTGCAGTGATTAAAACTAATAAGCATGGGGGAAAAAAAAAAACACTAAATAACCAAAAAATAATAATAATAATAACTGAATGCCAAACAGGCGTCAAAGAAGGCCAGTAGAGAATATTTATGGCTTATAAATTCTGCCAATTCACTCACCATTGGCTGATGTTAAAGTTAATTTTGGACTATAAATGTCACATTTCTGCCACACGCTTGCATTTAATACCAAAGTTAATATTTACGATTAACCATAATGGTTGAAGTTCAACAAATACATAGCTGGAAACCATTTACTCTCAAGTCTTGAAACAAAAGAGCCATTTTTCTCTCGCTCAAAGCCAAAATGCAAAGCATTGAATTAGAATGTCGCACACACAGCAGCGACATACAGCTTTAAACATGAACCACCTGAACGCAGGCCGAGCACACGGTCACAAACCTACCAAACCCTTCGATCGCCATGCCTGACTAATTCAGGCTTCACTTCCTGTATGTAATGTATGGTGTTTATTATGCTTTCTTATACATAAGACATATCAGAAAACACTAGTATTTTCCTCTCCCTGTATCTTCAGTAAGAGTTCTGGTTTAATCATTGAAGGACTAATGGTAAGAGGGTCACCATAAGGACTCGTACCTCTCCAGTGGTCTCCATAACTACACAACCTTCACCCTGTTTCCTCATTTTCAGTGGTGACGCAAGATAATATGGGCAGAGCTTGTGCGCTGCTGCAGCACATGTCGAAATCTGTGTGTGGTCATGAGTTAATCCTTAACGCAATGCAGGGAATTCTCATTTCATTCTGTTTGACTGAGCCAAATCAGATCATAAGCAATCAACCCGAAATCTGAGTATAATGCAAACAAGTGTCACTTGAGCACCTATAGATGCTGTATACACTCAGCAATATTTGCATTTATTCAGTTTAAGTCAAACACAAGATGTTGAAAGGTAAAGTGGCTTGCAGCTTCTGCAGGTGTGTGTGTGTGTGTGTGTGTGTGTGTGTGTGTGTGTGTGTGTGTGTGTGATTCAGCATGAATGGGGGAAAATAGGCCACAGTCTGTCTGTGCCTGGCCAGCTGCCTGTGGCAAAGGATTGTGTCTGTCCTCCGTCAATCTCTTTTCTCCTCTCCTCTGGCCTAAAAAGAGCGCTCAGCACATCTACTGCCTCAGCAATAATCATTTTAGATGAAGCACAACCATCATACCAAATCTAATTTCTAGAGATGCAGCAAAACAGACCCAGTTAACAAAAAAAAATGTTTTGCTAACGTTCTGGTCAAACGTTATTTCTGAGCTTTCTCTGAACATTTAAAATGTCCAGTTAAAAAATATTTTATGGAAATTTACATTTTATCACTATGTTTTTCATAATTATTATCAACATTATGGGAATGTTACTTTTGAATGTTCCCAGCACCATAAGTTTCAAAGTTACACAACTTTTTTTGACAAAAATCCAACTAAAATGTTTGAAAAAAATAAAAAACCATGAACAATGTAGAAATAATGTTATTTATTTATTAATTTTTTTGAGAATGTTGTTAAATACTCAACCTCACGGTAGAATGAACATTGTATTAACGTTGAACGAATGTTTGTGTTCATAACAAATTTCTAGATATGCAGCAATACAGACTTAACGTAGACTAACCATGTTCCATACACTTTTCGCAATTCACCGCACGCCAGTGACCACTCCTCCGTTGTAGAAAGACATACAAGCATGCTTGTGTGCTCATTCTCCGGGGGAATACCTATTATACGGTCTACACTTTGATTGATGTCTTTAGGACCAATAGTTTTTGAGAAAACTGGGGAAAAGTACCACCTCCGCCAGTGTACGGAAGATGATAGGGGTTAACGGTGTTCCGTACAGGCTTATAATGATGTTCCGTACAGCGCTCATAACTTGATTTTATCGGCGAAAGTTGACATGTAACTGATCAAAAGTGAACTGTTTATTTATTTTAACTGCAAGAAAACATAATTCCAATGAATATCAAAGATTATTACCTTTTTATTTGATTAAAATACAGGTTAATTGCTGCTTTAATAAAGGGCGCATGCGAGTTAGGCATGATTGTGTCGTGATATTAATTATGACATGCGAGTTAAGCATGAACCATGTGAAAGGTTAGTGAACATCATTTCCATATCTTTCTGAAGATGCAGAAGACGAGAAGGGAGAGTAATTTGCACTGATTAATAAAAAAAAAGGTTAACCAATGTGAAAACTTCTTAAAGTAAGAGGTCTCTGCTGCCTGTCTCAGGTGAGGGTGGCGCTAAGTGGTTATCGCCCGCAATCGATGATTAAACATTCCCATTTCAAAGCATTTATTCAACAAAAGGTAATGTATTTAACAATTTGTGATAACATAATATTCATTTAATAAAGGCTGTAGTACTGTGAGAAACATAAGTGGAATAGAAATCTATATTTTCGCTGCTCTAGTTGTCTTCCCTCCCAAGCTGAAGTTTTGAAGTAAATCTTCCCCACCGTCCATTTTCAAGCGCGGTTGGCGCAACGAGCAAACTTAAGGTCCTTTCACACTGGACACGATTTTGACGCGCGAATAATTCGCGCGATGGTTTTATTTTTTGATCAGCTGTTTGTGTAATGAGTGCTTTCACACCGAACGCGAATGTGCTGAGGCGAAAAAACGACTTTTATTTTTTTCGCTTCGATGTCGATTTTCTTTTACTTTTGAGGCGACAAAAAGGCTTCAGCCAATCACATACAAGGAAAAAAAGGTGACGTCACAGCAAAAATGACGGATCTTCTGATTACTTGTGTGTGTGTTCTATGGGCTGATGTTTTTAAGAGGACAGCTCACCTTAAGCAGACTGCCAGACGCTGCTCCGGATCAATTGGTTCCCTGAAGTTTGTGGTTTGTCTCGTCAGATGCGGTGCCACTATCTGAAGGAGCTCCTCGAATTGTCCCACAGACATCCGAAAGTAAGTGCGGAACCGGCCATGATAAAGTTTTAGCTCCTGTACAAGATTGGCATACTCCCCTTCAGACTCTCTGTTCTTTAGGACTGGGTGCACCCAAAACCTTCTTTTCTGTCTTTTAAAGAAAATGAAAAGCTCGTCTTCACTGGATGATGATGTTGAAGTGTCCATTTTCTCAACTGTCGGCGCGAAAGTTTTGGAATGTTGAAGCTCTCTGAACGTCACAGACATCGCAAATTCGCGTCGCGGCTGATGTGAATGGTTTTGACGCGAACTATTCGCACGCGAACTATTCGCTTTTTCGTTTCGCTTTTTCGTTACGCATCCGGTGTGAAAGGGCCTTTACTCGAATCTTACTGAAACAAACAGCAGATGGGTCTCTGTTTAGATTGGGGGTGAAAGAGAGAAACATAAGGATGACACAGATATATAGTTTATGTACGAACTGTAATTATTTATTCTGCAATCGGCGCTAAAACGTCACCTGTACAGAACATCGTTTTGTACGGAACATGGTTAGTCTACGTTAACTATCAAAAATATGATCCAAGTTTCCATTATATATGCTTTAAGTTCTAAATATACTTACGTTACCATTAAGTTATAAAAATGTTATTTCTGAATGTTCAAAAGACCCAGTTTCAAAACAAAAAAAATTGCTTATTTGAATATTAGAGAAAGCATTTAGGAAACAATTTGTTTTAACATTATGCGAATGTTACTTTTAGCATGTTCTCTGAAACAGTTTTCTTTAACATTTTAAGCCCAACAATAGCACGATCATTCTACTAAGGTTATCAGACGAATGTTTGTTCATAACTTCAAGACAACCTTTAAGATCCAATAAACAACGTGATGGCCCAAAACAATCAGTGAAGTTTCAATAATGCATTAATTTCACTGAACTACAACATAAACAGGGCTATTAATATGAAATCAGATACATTATGTCTTATCAGGTATTAAAACATCACAATGTACAATATGCCAAAAAAAATATGCATAACTGCTAAGCAATCCTGAAGCTGGCATACCGAAAAAGCATCATGCATCCCACGTATTTCCATTCAACTACAGTTCTGGAGCTCCCAACATGACAATTTCCAATCTGAACCATTTCAAGCTTTTGTTTACAATGCACACCATCAATCTAATTTTGGCTCGGCTCAGAAATTCCCACGGCTGTCTGGAAGGATTTTTCCCTGGGATACTCACTGTGATGACAGCCTTGCTGAGACACAGGGAACCGCGACAGCCGTACTCGCGCTCGTCCTGGGATTTGTAGTAACTCAAGGTGTTGTTCTTCAGAACGACCCAGCGGTCCTGCCATCCGTGAATGTAGTTAGTCCACTGTAGAGAAACACAATTGCCATAAGAAAATAAAAGCTGTATCTAGTGTGCACTCAGATGACTAATAACAATAAAGAACAGATGCACAGTTCAATATAACATTTTATGACATTATAAATGCATAAATACATATCCTTCAAATGGGCGAGGGTTTAGGTCAATTGCATACAGTGGAATCACACACTAATCTCATGGAATATGCTCCTCTCATCACAAAAACAGATGATCAGCTGTCTGAGTCATGAGGACAGGTTTTCTCCTCTAATCCCATCAGGAAGAAAAGACAGATGAACTCTAGTAACCCTATTTAACTCCAGCTTCAGCCCAGAACCTGCTGCAAACCTTCCGTGTTATATACGCATGAAGAAAGAGATCCATGCATCACATTAAGTATATTAAAAAAAACAGTTTGGTTAACATAACATTGGGGCTTGCTGTCTAAAGAGAAGCATATAGTCAGCATGTAACGCTACTGGAAATCATCATGGAAAATATACCGTGATGCGAACAAATAATGATATATAATGATATAACTAATTCGCGCTTAATTTAATTAAGGAAACCCATGGGTCCGGACAGTAATGATAAACAGATCAGACGTAAAACATTGGTTATATTACGCTAATAGGTAAAATTGTTTAATTGTCATGCAAATAATATCACCATGCAAAGTATTATAACTAAAATTGGCAAAATTAGGACATTTTCTAGACAGGCTTCGTGACATTCAGCCTGACAGACATGCCGTTTGTTTACATCGGCTCAGGTGGAAACACGCACATAAACGCACGCTTTCCCGGTTCTGAACCCACCTTACTGAGCACCCCGCCAGATTCTACCACCCCTCCGTGCGGCCCTGGTCCCGGTTCGACGTCCAGATCCTCGTCGGAACCGGAGGAGTTCCAGCTCTGGCTGTCCGGCACGAGTCTGCCGTTAGGAAGCGGGCTGGAATTCATAACGAATCCCGACGAAAAACAACAACAACAGTAAAAAGCGGGCGTATTATCAGCGGCGAATGTCCGTTAGAAGGCCGCGCATCGAGTACGGTGTTGTTTCTCTAGAAAATCCCGACAATAAGCGATAAATGTGGAAGTAAACCGTCCGTGTGGTAATTTCACGAGCGTCTGAAGCTGACTGTTGAGGCAGCGAGAGAGACTCCCGCCCCCTCGTGCTCGCGCGCTCCCCCACTCACTCGCGCGTCGCTCTCTCTAAAAAAAAACGCCCTCTAAATCAAACAGCAGCTGCCAAAAGAGATTATCCTCAATCACAACAATAAAAATACGCGAAATACTCGAGAAAAAAAGCTAATTAGAATTAATTCCGCATTTATATTTTTTCCCCTCGATTTTTACTGTAACGACATCTTCGCCAGTGAAGGCTGGTGCTCGCCGCCGCTCTCCTTAAGTGCAGGGTTGCCAGGTTTTTACAACAAAACCCTCCCAGTTTCTCTTTAAAACTAGCCCAGTCGCGTTTCGGTGGGGGTTCCTCCAGTAAAAATCGCGTTCCGTGGGGTACAATAGCAAAAGAAATTTGGGCGGTGTTCCCCTTGGTTAAATTTGCACTACAGGGGCTAAATATCACGTTATTAAGGTCGCTTCAAACCGCGGACGTGCAAAACAACAGTGTTAAAGTAGCCCAATTCCGCGGAGCTGGCAACACTGCTTTCCAGCTCAAGGGGCGCTGGCTAGTGTATGACGTCATCAAAGCCTCATTTCCTTATATGGATACTTTTGCCCCGCCTTTCTTTAGAAAAGCTGGACAGTGAGAGAGTTAAAACACGCCAACAGAATTAAAATTGAAAACATGTAAAAATTTATTATTAATTTATTTTATTCCTATTCTATTTATAGCACACCTGTTATTATTATTATTATTATTATTATTATTTTACTTTTTGTGGTTTATTTATATTTATGCATGTGTATTTTATTCACATCTTATTTTTATTATATGTGTTGTTGTTGTTGTTGTTGTCTCTGTGTTCTGGAAGCTTGTGACACTAAAGAGGGTCAAGTGTTTCTTATTCTTCTTCTTAGAATAAAGAGTGCTAGAGGGTCAAATGAAGAAAACAAGAACCCTTAAGGGTCATTTTAAAGAAGTAAAAAGAATAGAAAATCCTAGTATTAGAGGGAAATTTTTTTTATAATAAATAAAAAGAAAACAAAAAGATAGAATTGTGAAAAAGGAGCTTCTAACATTAGAATTCTCCTTTTTTTCTAAGTAAACAAGAATAGAAAAAGAATAGAGAGTGTTTTTTTTTTAGAATCTAGAATAGAGAGTTCTAGGGTCATATGAAGAGAGCATGAAAGCATCATGTGAATGCAGCCTATTTCCAGCCAATTACAGGTTAAGACTATATTTCTTTAAATTTCCACTCAGGAAAATGTGATTTATACTTGAAAAACATGGGCCTATATGATGTTGTGGTTTGTTTCCAGGCCTTTGCTAGGGAGCTTCTAGGTGTTATTAAGTGTTTGTATGCGGTTAAGTGTGTTGTGTTTGGTTTCTAGGTTAACTCAGATCGGTAACTCTGAAATGAGCAATAATGAAAGTGAAGCTTCACTTCTTAGTAAACACTAAATGAAGAAATCTAAATGTGGTTTGTTAAATGACTTTTTACTTTCTACCTTTTAAGAACCCCCTATACTGATCTTTGGCATTGTTTTAGACTGATTTTTTTCTAGCATGAGTTTCAAACAAAAATGCCAATATGGATATAGGTTTATTTGTAAAATTCACACAGATTAGAAAAAAAAGCATTACGTAAGTAGGAGAATCCTTTAGCATGGATTCATATACAGTAGCTTTTAAACAGACAGAAAAGTGTGACCCATTTCCTCTTCCCATTGACCTCTGGTAGACATCATGTACATATATTTAGATATTCAGGTCACTCTCTACTAACTGGAAAGATAACATTCTGTCTATGATATAATGCTATAGACCAAAATACCACCTTATTAGTTTTGCCAAAAGCAAAGCATTAGTGCCCCACCATAAATGTTCCTAACACTTCCCATTGATTTTCACACATTTGGTCTCACAGGTCTTCATCTGAATCACTGTGGCTATGCTGAAGAAGAAAGGGAGATTGATGGATGTTAGGGATGGATGAAAGTGAATCAGTGGATGCATCACTGTGGAGGTATGAGGATCTGAACGAATATGTGAAGCTGAAAAAGATGTGTGCAGGTGGATAGGCATAGTCAAGTTTGAATACATATAAATGTATCTATATTTGTTATTTATGTTAAATTATACTCTATACTGTTTTGCATACATATGAAATATAAATTGTATGTATACATATACATTTACAGTATATAAAGTTAATACAAATATAAGCATATTATAATTATATAATATTAATATATACAGTATGTAATATATGTGTGTGTGTGTGTGTGTGTGTGTGTGTGTGTTTATATATATAAGAATACTGTGTTTTCATACATGTGGAATATGCATATTAATAAATGTATGAAAATATATGCATATTATATAAAATATTAATGAATATGAATTCATGAAAATCTTTATAGTTATACATAATGAAGCTGAATTAAAAAGATAACAAAAATAGCTTTTATAGTCTAAGTGGGCGGGTCTTCACCAGAATGAACTGCTGTTTTGTGAGAACCTTTCATCCCTTCATTATTCAGACAGACTGTAAAAGTGTCAATCATTTAGTATTCATCTCTTTCTGTCTTTCTCTGTGTTTCTTCACCTCTCACACAGTGAAAACACAAGATACACATTCAGTCTCACTGTCAGTATGAAGGACGCTTGTGAACATGAGTCACTGTTGGCAGTGAAGGGAGCATGATCTTATTAGTCACGATTATAGCAACGGTTCTTTCAGCACAGACGCACCCACATTGTCCTGACCTCTGCAATTTCACTTCCTGACTTTGGGGTTAAAATTTCGATAGCTGGTAATGTTCATTGAACTCTTTTTCGGACCTCTAGTGCCAAGCTTTCCAGCAAAGTCAACATATAGATTACTGATACAGATCAACATAAAGAGAAATGAAATGATTTAAGATATTGTGTCTTGTCTTTTGAAAAATGTATCAAAATGAAATGAGTTTGTGCTTAAAACAAGAAAAAGAAGAAACGTAGGAGAGAAAATTTATCTTGTTTTCTTTTTGAATTTTAAAGATTATTTTTGGCAGATATTTATCTTTATTTTAAGCACAAAAAATAACTATTTTTTTTCAGGAAACTCGATTTAAAAAAAAAGATTTATTAATGTTTATTAGAGTCTTCTGCTAAAAAAGTACAGTAAAAAAATTAAAAATTTTGAAATATTAATACAATTTAAAATAACAATTTTCTATTTGAATATAACATTTTATATGTAATTTATTGCTGTGATCAAAGCATCATTACTTCAGTATTCATTGTCACATGATCTTCAGAAATCATTATAATATGGTATTATTATCAATGGTGAAAACTGCCTTTGTTGCTTAATATTTAGTGGAAACCATGAGGTAAGATTAAATAAAAAGAAACATTAAATGAATACCTTAATTCTGCAAAGATGAAAAGTGACAATGAAGCTATTTATAATGTTACAAAAATTAATAAATGCTTCTTTCTTTTCATCAAAGAATCTAAAACAATCTTACATTTATTTGAGATTCAGAATTATTTCAGATATTAACTCTTGTTGTAACCATGATACATTTAATGTAATCTGATTTAAGATTTTGATATTTTTTACCGGAAAACAAGACAAAAATACTAAGTAAGAAACAAATTTGTTAGCTGAGTGAAATACAGAATTTTAAAATTGGCTTGTTTCAATTCATGAGCTTCAATCTGACTCAAACTGTCCAAAACTCACCTATTTATCTTCAAAGATGGCATGACATGACTTGTAAAATCATCCTATTTATTTTATAAATGCATATGTTATGAACGATTTGCCCGTGAGGGTTTTAGACACAGATTTGTTCAGCTATGAATCAGATTTTCCTGATGTTTGAAGTTCTTGGCCTCAACTAAAATATAATCGATTCCAACCCTTTCTTCTCAGATCGATACCCGAGGGAAATTCACAAACGTTCACTTTCCTGCGAAAGGGCTTTTAATGGTGTTCCAGTGTTCAGTCGGAGCCGTGTCATGAGTTTGTTTCTGGTCATGAGACCCATGAAGGAGACCGCAAGACCTCCATCAGGACCAGGCTCCATTAGTCCAGCAGGACTCCTCCTCTTCCCCTCATGCTCCAGATTAGCCGCGTTCCTCGGAAAGCCAGGCACCACGGGGAATTAGACACATGTTTCTCGATTCTGCAGAGCTTAATGGGTCGTTTGGCATGGCATCCGGTTTAGATTGGTTTGTTTCAGTTTAGTGGATTTCAGCATGTGACTGATGATAATATTACATAACCACGAAGCCAGAGGACTTTGAGGCATGTGAGGAAGTCGGAGATGTTTAACTTGTGTTTTTTTGTCACTTTTCTTTCTTTCTTACTTTTATCGGCCCCCGGGTCTGCTCAACAAGACATGTGATTCAGTGCTGGAGATTAATAAAGAAAGTTTGGAATAATTAAGTGTTTTTAATGTTTTTGAAGTTTTGAAGTCTTTTCTCCTCACCAAGGCTGCATTTATTCGATCCTAAATACAGTAAAGATTGTGAAATATTATTGCAGTTTAATACAACAGTTTAGAAATTGTATTTATTGCTGTGTATTTTCAGCATCATTACTACAGTCTTCAGTGATCTTCAGAAATCCTTCTAATATGATGATTCACTGCTCAAGAAACATTTCTGATTATTATAATCAATGTTGAAAACAGTTGTGCTGCTGAATATTTGTTGGAAACTGAGATATATCATTCAGAAGCTTGGGGTCAGTTAGATTAAAAAAGAAATTAACACTTTTTTTTCAGCAGGGATGCATTAAAGTGATGAAAAGTGCCAGTAAAGACATATATATTTATAAATTCTATTTCAAATAAATGCTGTTCTTTTGAACTTTCTGTTCATCAAAGAATATTGAAAAATAAAATGAATCAAGGTTTCTCCACAAAAATATTCAGCAGAAAAATATTGAGCAGCAAATCATCATATTTTCATGATTTCTGAAGATCATGTGACACTGAAGACTGGAGGAATGATGCTGAAAATACAGCTGTGCATCACAGAAATAAATTACATTCTAGCAGATGTTCACATAGAAAAGCTTTATTTAAAATTATAATAATATTTCACAAAATTGACAGTATTTTTCATCATATTTTTCATCCTTGGGGAGCAAATAGACTTCTTTCAAAAACACTGAAAAATCTTAGTTGTTAGTAAAGTTATTCCAGATTTTTGTCCAGATGGTAGAAGACTCCAGCAGTGAGAGTTTTATATGGAGACAGGTGTGAGGTTCTAATAATCTTGCCGTCTGTTCTTGTATTGTGGTCATGGAATGTCAGTCTTCCGGAATATTCCAACCCTTCCCTGCCAGCCAATCACAGGGTCATCCAGAGTTCCAGTGAAATCCCACACTTTTGTGGTTTTGTTGTGCAATAAGTGCTTAGACCGAGTCACAGACTCACGTTTCTCGGCCAGCGCCTGGGCTAATGCTAATCTGAGAGATTGTGTTGACGGGGCTTTACTGATCTGTGTGAACCCCGTCTAACCCTGCAGTGTGAATTCAGTTCTGTGTGAATTCTCACATTAATACAGCGTTATCAGTCTGTAAGCACACAATATGGGTTTTCAACCAATTCAGCCATATGAAATGGCTATAAATAATCAGCGGCACTGCCTTTTCCTCTTTCGTTGCACAATAAGGTACTCAAATTTTGCATAATCTGAAACAAAGGAACTTTACTGTTCGTGGGAAAGCAATGATCTCAGGCTGATTGAAGCAAAATAACTACTTTGACTCATCAGAGTTTAATGTTTATGTTCAGCTAATGTTAAGTGGCATTAATTATGCATGGTGACTCAACAAACGCAAGTCATTCACAGTTTGTAACTGAGACTCATCAGCATAGAAAACTGTGCAATCTGTATTCTGAGAACTGATGCTGTTTAATTAAGTGGGTGTTTGGCTATAAAGGGTTATCTGCCATAACTTTACAGTCAGCAGTAAAAGCACGTCAAGTTCCTATAGTGTCTATCGCTATGATTGTGAATTAATTTTATTTGATTTTGATCAAAAATCGGTCAACACTCCCTATTCCTTGAAATCACTGGAATGAAAACATTTCTTACTCAGTAACCAACTTTACAACCAGCAGCTGATCACAATCCTGTGTCTGACAAACACCACACCCACACTCCCCAAACACACAACCACCCACGCGTACACACACACACACATTCACAGAGGGCTGCCACAGCATGTAAAATCCATGCACTGAACTATTCTCTCTCAGTCACTCAGAATTACTTCACTTTTTTATTCTTCTGTAGGTGTGTGTGTCTGTGTGTGTGTGTGTGTGTGTGTGTGTGTGTGTGTGTGTGTGTGTGTGTGTGTGTGTGTGTGTGTGTGTTTTACCACTCTAATTCTCTCGGCTCAGTAAGTCACCGGCTCTTAAGAAAAAGGAAAAACCATCCCCACCCTAAATGATTCCTTATGCTGGGGGTTCAGGGGTCCAGACTCGCATCTGCCTCCTACTGGAGATGAAGAGTACAACACAGACTCAACAGGAATTTTTGAAGGGCCACTCAATATTTCCTTTCAACATAAAAATTTCTTCTCATAAACTAAAGGAATTGTCATGCTGGAAATAGAGTAGCCTACTAATGCATCAATTCCTGCACAATATGTATACTATTTAAAATATTTCAAATAGAAGTAAGCTGTACTGTTGTCAAATGACTTAGCAGGGTTATAACTAAAACTAAAACCATAAAAAGGTTTTTTTTTTAATTTGAAATTAAGTACATTTTATATATATATATATATATATATATATATATATATATATATATATATATATATATATATATATATATATATATATATATATATATATATATATATATATATATATTAATTCAGGTATAATTTGATATGCTAAAATAACTAAAAGTAATAAAACTTTTTAAAAAATTACAAAAACAAACAAAAATGTAAAAAAAATAAAAAAAATTGAAGAACAAACTGATTACTAAAACTAAAATTAAAAAAAAAATAAAATAAAAAGACAAAATATTAAAAGTCTATGAAGAAACACTAAAATATTGTGTGATTTAGCAATAGCATTATATATCCAAGTTTAAGTTAAAATGTTTTAGCATTTGGCAGTTATGTCAAAAAAAGATATATAAAATCACAGTTCCAGTCTATTTGTCACACAGGAAAAAAATTAGGTAGACTGCATTGTTTAGGTGAAATGCATTGTTAAATACAGAACCTCTTTTGTACGCTGCACAAATTGGCAAACTTGCAAATGATGCGGGTTTGTCATGCAGAACATTTGCATACTGTGACCACGAACATAAGCAGGTGAGCAGATCACTCTCTCAATATTTGATTGCTCTAGTCTTTATCCACTCATCATCATCATCCACCAATCAGAACACACAAGAACTCTTTGACCACGGATCACAGATTGTGGTTAATCTTGCCAGTGGTGTCAAAAGTATTGACATTCATTACTCAAGTAGAAGTATAGATACTAGGGTTTAAAAAGACTTTTGTAGAAGTTGAAGTATCAACTCAAGCTTTTTACTCAAGTAAAAGTGTAAAAGTACTGGTTTAAAAAACTACTTAAAGTATAAAAGTAAAAGTAATGTAAGGGAAAAAAATGCCATTTAGAACAAAAGCTTAGGCCGCGCCACAGGGGCCTATTGTGCACTACCCACCTCCTCAAAAAAACATTATTCTAAAAGCCATAGGCCATAATGACTATAATGTTATATTAAAATGTTCATGTTGAAAAATTTGGGATGCACCAGGTTACCTGTTTTAGCCGCATATATGCCCATTGAAAATGAACGTACTTTAGTACAATGCAAATACATTAAAGAACTAGAGATATGATGACTAGTTGCCTAGGGTGACTATATGAGCCATTTTCCCAGGACGCGTCCTTGCCAGAATTTCTATATTGCCTAAAACATCCAAAGTAGTTTGACCAATAACATGCAGGTATGTTACATAATCAACCAATCGTGGCGTGTGATAAGGTGAGATCTACAGAGAACGATCAGAGTAATGCAAATACACGTACATGTTAGGTGTTTGTTCGTTCATTCAACTTGAAGCGTCGCTGCGCACCAATCATTGTATGACACTTATGAATGCCATACAATGATCGATCTGCAAAGCACAAACAGCCAAAATCTGGATATTTTAGGCAATATAAAAATCCTGGTAAGGACGTGTCCTGGGAAAATGGCTCATATGGTCACCCTATAGTTGCCTATAAGTATTGTTATAGTGCAAAAAGTCAAACTTCAGAGGCATGTCATCAATAACCTTTAATGGAATGTAAATGTACATCCAAGTTTAGCTGCAGGAATCTGCGAGGGCAATGGACAAGAACATTGGTGGAGGCTAAAAAACAATTAGCCTTGTATGGTTGTCTATATACAAGAAAGATTATAGTGCTGTCAAAGTGAATGATTAATCCAAGTGATTAATCAAAAACTAAAAATGAAAAAACTCATAATCCTGATACCTTCTTGATTGATAGCTTCCTGTATTTGCTATGTCCAGTCTGTGTGTGTGGGGGGGGGGGGGTATAAAAGTTGGCCTACTTATCACAACATTGTCAATCGCGTCGTCAATCGCAAACGATAATTTATTAAAACGTCTCGCTACCGAACTACCTACAGTAGCTTAATTTGTGGAGGACGAAGAGAAAGCACCCATTTGGTAAATGAGCCAGTGAGAAATAATCCAGTGCCATTTCGATACTTTTAAAACGGTACCGGCGCCTAAACGGTGCCTGAACCGATACTTTAAAAAAAAGACCCACAAAAAAACTATGGATAACATTAAAGAACATTACAAATATTTAAAATAAATACATAGCTTTCACTTTGGATGCTCTTATTTCCCAAGTTATGCTTAATCTAAGGCTAATAAATGTATTTCATAATCTGGGTCATTACTTAATACAAAAACCACACATAATGTTTCTACTGTATCTCTGTCACTCACTCTGATATTTAGTTAAGATGAGTGCTGTCTGTCACTGTCTTTAATCAGTTCTGTGAATGACTGTATGCTCATTCTTTATAAAGTAGCAACAGTCGTTTGTAAAGTAGAGTACTGTGCAAAAGTCTAAGGCACATTAGTATTTTCACCCCAAAAAAGGGTTTTAAGCCAGTTATTTATATATATGCTGTAGTGTGTCAGTAGGAAATATCAGTTTGCCATTAACTTTATTAATAATCTAGTGCGATTTTGAATGCACAAGCAGTCTGACAACGGCGAAATGAATGTTTGGAAATTTAAACAGATATTTTATACTGAAACAGCAAAGTATATAAATAACTGGCCGAACACCATTCTTTAGTGAAAATACTAACGTGCCCAAGACTTTTGCACAGTAGCTGGTCTATGTATAAAGTACGTACGATTAAATTAAGTATATTTAAATAAGTGTAAGTGTTCGTTCATATGTGTTAAGGGCTAGATGTTCGCTGGAGGAAACAGCTGTTTAGTGATGAGCGGTGAACGCAGCGAAAACTTTACAGAAGATGAGAAACTGACTGCTCCCTCGTGACCTTTTGTAAACTGTATTTATGACAAAGAACTGCACAGATACGGATATTCTAACAATCTTTCGATAAACACATACCTTGTGTCCTCTGTGTTTGTTTCCGCTCGCGCTGCTCCGCCGCGGTCTGCGGATTGAAGAGCGCGCTGAAAGACGGAGAGGAGACCGGTCTGACGCCGGTTTCATATGAAAAAAGTGAGGGCATCCTAAAAGAGAGAGAGAAAGGGAGAGAGAGAGAGAGGAATAATGAGTCACATTTTCAGTCTACAATATTATGAATATTTTTTTAAATAATATCAATAATCTCATCTCACCTTACAATAACAGCAGTTTCCTCAGTAGCTTGCTCTTCTCTGCAACTCTGTCTATTACAGTGTCGGTGTCCAAAGCCACAAGGATGTCCTTTTCAGTGGCCATCAACATGAAGGCTTCCAATTTGCTGGCAGACAGACTGCTCCTCAGTCTGCTTTTGATATATTTTAGGGTAGAAAATGATCGTTCACAGGCCACCTGGGTTATTGAAAGTGTCAACAAAAACTTGTACGCAAGTCCAAGCAGGGGATATGCATCAGTGAGCATGTTGAATCTCTGGAGAATCTGATAGCAGCACAGTGGGCAGTCTTTGCAGGAGGCACAGCTTTTGTTGATGATTTCCATGTCCTCTTCCTTTCCATCAGGTCCATCCTCCACTGTCCTGGTCACATATTCATCCAGTGGTGACTCTTTCAGCTTGTCCCACTGTCCCGCTAAGCTTTTCAGCTCATACTGCAGGTTGTCAACTGTTGCCCTATCATCAAATTTAACCAGGCACTTGCTGAGGTCTTCAAGTGCAGATTTAGGAAGAGCATGGTTTCGGATCAGGGAGAAGTTTTTGGGATCCAGAAATGACAAATCTGCATAAAGAGTGCCACGTGTCAGAAATCTTTGGTGGATGGCCTCAATAGCTGTATCAACAATTTGGTTATGAACCTTTACCTCGTAGGCTCTCTCAGCATCAATTATGGTTTCATCCTGAGACATCTCACCCGGCATGGCTTTCTTCTTCTTTCTTCTCTTCTGTGGCAGTGCATCCTCCACTTCCATGTCGGTCTCCTCATCTTGCTGCTCAAGTTTTTCATTTGCCCATTTCACAAAGTCATCAGCAGCAGCCTTGACAGCCTGGAAATTTCTCACCATCTTTTTTAGGGCATCTTGTGTTGATATGACCATCCTATGGGCAGAGAGGATGTCCATCCCTTCTGTCTGCAGGTACTTTGACAATGGTGATGTATGCTCAAATATCCTAAGGAATAATTGAGCTGTCAGTATTGTCTCATACCTGACTAGGCCCTCTTTGTATCCTCTGGCTTTGGTGCGTACATTTCCTTTCACAGTCTTCAGTTCCTGTATGGCTGTGAGCGTGGACAACACATCAATGTACAAACTGTCTTGAGGCTTTCCAAATGATCCAAATATTTTGTTCAGAGCATCGTGCTTAGCCCACCAACGTGTCTCTCCAATTGGAGCAATGCGTCTGTGTCTCTTGTCATGGCTCTCCTTCTCCCAAATGTTCACCCTCTGATATGACTCCCTGATGAACACTGCTGTGTCATTGAGGAGATCAAACAAAGATCCACTCTCTATCACTATTTGAGTGGTATCAGACAGCACGAGATTGAGGACATGTGAATAGCACCATACGTGTACATGGTTGGAGGACTGTGAAGCCGTGAGTGCAGAGAAGCCTCTGTACTGCCCCTGCATGTTTGAAGCTCCATCTGTTGCATTTCCAATGCACAGACTTGAGTCCAGTTTTAGGTGCTCAAGGACTTCTGTTAGCAAGTCGACAAAAGGACTGTCCAGTGGACGCGCTGCACCGGACCACTGCGACAAGCCTCTCATTGACAACATCAGTCACATACCTCAAAATGACTGAGCATTGGTCTTGCGCTGTTATGTCCTGCGTTGTATCCAGCTGGACAGAAAACATTCCAGCTTTCCGGATCTCAGTGGAGATGTTTTGCTGAATTAAGTTCCGGATGGTATCAATCACAGAGTTGACGGTTGTCTTAGACAGTAGAGAGATGAGGGAACCTCTGCCTCTTGATCCTGGTGACACATGCAACTTTTTGCTCTTCTCAATCACATTACTTAGATGCTCTTTTAAACACACATCATATTTTCCCAATAAAATGATCAGCTCCAAAAAATTTCCATGGTCGAGGCTATCATTGTCCAGGGTATACGCAGCCTCATTCTCAACCTGTCTGTAGTTTAGGCCCCTCTTTCCTATCACTTTTACGACCTCCACTACCCTTTCCAAAACCTGACGCCTCTTCTTGACCTGATTTCTGTGCTCTGTCAGCTGTCTGCCCCCCAGTAGGTGTTTGATGTCAGCTTTTGAGCAGTTTAAAAAATAAGCTTCAGCACAATTTCTGTGTGCCATGCTTTTTTCATGCTCTTCCGCTCTCTGGTGCACGTCTCCAGTCTGACATTCCATTTATGAAAATGTTGGAGTCAGTTGGCTTGCTGAAGGCCAGACATAAAAAACAAAATAAAGCATGACGTTCATGACAATATGTCAGCCACTTTCTGCTTTTGCCATCTTTACTAGTGAACACCTTCTTCACTACAGGGTTTTTAGCATCCTGTTTGGGGTGATGATTTAAAAACACCTGCATCATGGCAGGCTCAGGACGGGCAAAATAGTCTACAGCCTGTTCCTCCCTGTCTCTCTCCTCCACTGCTAACTCAACCTGGCTTGACTATACATAAGGACAGAGAGAGAGATGATTACAATTATTTGGAAGAGTTATTAAAGTACACTTAGTAACAATCCATTTTGGTTATATAGTCCTGTATTCTTGAAGAGCAGGATTTCTAGATGGACAAATGTGCTCCATGTTATAAAGCTAGTTAACCCTTTAGAACCCAATAGAATGTTGATGTAGAATACTGCTAATTCTAAAAAGAATTTTTTTTTTCAATGAACCAGACAGCAGAAAAACTAGTTTACAATTTCCTGCCAGTATAGGCTACTTTGTTTTAAAGAGCATAAACCCCTCTTTAATATGAAACCAGACAACATTTTCATTGTTGAGATACTTCCCATAAAAAAAGAAAAAAGGTGTTCATAAACTGTGAACAATGATAGCTTATTTAATGTATAAATTAATGTATATGTCCAAAAAACGGGTAATGTCATACTTTCTAGTAGTGCTATAGTAAATGTTCTTCGTTACTACCCACCTCTGTGTATATGATATTCATCTTATTCACTCTCCGTAAATATTGCATATTAATGATATTGGAAATTCATTAGAAACATGATAAAATATCTAAGTTACTTTGTTGAATATAGAGCTAAACAAAAACATAAAGCTTTCAAAACGCAAGGCGGGTTTTAATCCCCAAATAGCATGCGTTAGCTAGGCTACCTCTCTTCCAACGTGTAACTCCTCGTGGGCGCTTTGACGCAGCCATTATGAGTAATAATTAAAATAATCAAATGGCATCATCTAAGTTTTTCTAGAGAAGGGCTGTCAACGGCCGTTATGGGTTTTAAGGGGTTAACATTAGTATAGTCAGCCGAATTTACAATTGAATTAATTAACTCTGCTAACCTAGCTACAAAAACAATGCAAAATTGCTTATGCTGTGTTATTTGACTTTAGCTGACTGAGTGGCTAGTGCAGTAGGTGACAATCTGACAGACTTTATAATAGTGACAACGATTATGTTGTCTTGTCTTATAATATTCATTAATTTAAGTAAATCATCATCTTCGTCGTGGCCCAGCCAGGCCCACACACACTATCCTCCTGCATCCGCACTGATTAACACTCCCTCCCTGTTAAATCATGTAGCTACCATGCTTACCGTTTCAAATACACTCTCCTGCTCACTCTGTCCCTCCGTGACTTCACTGTCAGACACCTGCTGCTCCTCTGCTTGGGGCTGGGTGTCGCCGGCGCTGCCATGGCTAGTCACCTCTCCTCCATGTGCTATGTTCACTTGTTTTTGCAAAGTGTCGTCAGGTACTGTTAGCGTGGAAACTGAAGCTACAGCATTAAACATGTCGGTTATTTTTGCACATGTTGAGGCATCAACCTCTAGATTTTTTTTTTTTTTGGCCCGCAACTTCTCTGCACCCCCTTTGGCCTTGCCCTTGCACTTTTGCTTCTCCTCCATCCTAAATCCACTGATTTCTGGCTCTGAGCCACTGACTGCACCTGACACAAGAAACAGAGGGGGAGGGGTGGAGCCTGTTAAGAGATGATTTGGCCAGCCCAGTGTCAGTATGGAAAATGAACCAATGGGCCGCTGTCCCTGCTATATGGACTGGTCGTTGGCCAATTTAAAAAAAAAAAAAAAAAAAAAACATATTATATCGACCGGCCCCCAAGTGCGTCGGCCCTCCGGGCATTTGCCCGGTATGCCAGATTACCAGTCCAGCCCTGCCCGTGCTTCTTGTGTACATTTCGGAGAACCAGGACAAACATTTCAATCGATCGCTCAGGCATTTAAAAGGCACCGAAATCTGCTTCCTCTTATTCAGTAAGGTGCATACCGGTTCCATATCCAACCTTACTTTTAAGAAATATATTTTTTGATAAACGAACCCAAAACTGGCTATGTCCTGGCTGGAGTGTGACGTGATTTGTGTCATGTGCAGGTGCGATGGATCGCGTACAAACCAATAGGGTGTCGGAATGGTATCTGTTTATACTTCTCATCCAACCACAATCAAATTCACTCCATCCGGATGGCGCGATTTGTCTGGATAGTTTTTTTTTTTTTTTTTGAATGATGACAAGCCGGAATGAAAACAAGCCGAAATGAAATAGCAGTAACGAAGCTATTTTTAAAATGTAAGGAGTAGAAAGTACAGATACTTGCGTGAAAATGTAAGGAGTAGAAGTAAAAAGTCGGCTAAAAAATAATTACTCAAGTAAAGTATAGATACCCCAAATTTCTACTTAAGTAATGTAACGAAGTATTTGTACTTCGTTACTTGACACCTCTGAATCTTGCAGATCATGACTTATATCTACTCTTCCTCTCCCTGCAGTTTGGTAATATAAAGATTCCTCCTTTGAACTTCCACCTCTTCTGTGGGTTTTATTGTTCTGGATCTGAATTTGGGCTCCTGGGATCTCAAAAAAGAAACATTTTCAATCTCCAAGGTGAACGTTATGACAACATAGAAAAAAGGGTTCATTGGGGTTCTATATAGAACCATATAGGGTTCTTTACTCAACTGCAAAGAACCTTTTATGCTAAAAAGGTTCTATAATGACAAGAAAGAACCCTTTTGGCACAAAGGTTCTTTAGGCTATTATTCATTCATATATTACATTATTCTGCAACATTTTGTATTTGTAATTAAATTATTGTTTGTAGTAACTTAATATCACATTTAATCATGCTTTTTTGAGAAAAACTGAAATGGCACTCTTTGTGTGATATTGATTAACTACATAAAATGATATAAATATATACATTTTCTAACCCCCATATCTTGAATTTTGTGATCATTCACATGCATTCATAAATGCATTTGAATACACGGAATAATGCAGTGAAAGAACGCACTCAAAATGCACACGCGCACGCGTATGACTTACATTAGCCAGATGCCTGCACTTTTTAGGCACGATTTGTTTAGTTTTTGAATATACTTTATACTGTTTAAAGGCACATCATTAAAACAAAAAATACGAGTTCACATATCACACCTAAACACGCTTGGAAAACGTAATTAGAACTATCTACTAAATTAGTTAAAAATGCCTATCCATATACAGCTATGATTCGCGAACCCCCGAACTGACTCAAATGATTCACGCTCCGTACTCGCAAACTGACTCAAATGATTCGCGAACCCGCTTTGAACTCCCGAACTGACTCAAATGATTCGCGAACCCGCTACGAACTCCCGAACTGATTCAAATGATTCGCGATCCCGCTCCAAACTCCCGAGCTGATTCAAATGATTTGCGATCCCCGAACTGACTCAAATGATTCACGAACCCGCTTTGAACTCCCGAACTGATTCAAATGATTTGTGATCCCCAAACTGACTCAAATGATTCGCGATCCCGCTACGAACTCCCGAACTGACTCAAATGATTCGCGAACCCGCTACGAACTCCCGAACTGACTCAAATGATTCGCGAACCCGCTTCGAACTCCCAAACTGACTCAAATGATTTGCGATCCCGCTCTGAACTCCCAAAATGGTTCAAATGATTCATGCTCCATACTCCGAACTCTCAAAATGACTCAAATGATTTGCAAACCCGCTTTGAACTCCCAAACTGACTCAAATGAATCACGCTCTGAACTCCCGAACTGACTCAAATGATTCACAATCTGAAGTTCCCATCCAAATCAAATGACACCGCCAGCGCTGCTATTGGCTTAGTTCTCTAATTTCATAACATTTACTGATTTTAAGGTACGAAAAGTATGTTGTTAACAAATAAAATATCAATATTTCCTTTCCGAACTGCTTTCCACATCGAAACATCCATGCACAGTGCACTTACTGTGTGTGTGTGTGTGTGTGTGTGTTCTCATAACCTATTTCAGCACACAATCAACTGAAATGAATGAAAATCACTAAAGACTGTGGCGTGTTATTATTTATCCCATGAGAGATGCTGCAGAAATGGTAAAGGCTGACGAGTATCAGAAAGGCATGTCCGGGCGGCACAAGTGACACTTTCCTTCAAACTGTGAGGCCTTCGCTGCACTTGACACATTTATAGATGATGCAATGCCTGACTGATCCATGTGTGCTGTTTAATTAACACAAAAACTAACACAAAAAATGACCAAACTATTGTGTAATATAATTTCATTGAAAAATTAAGGAAAACTACTATGAAAACTACAACTATTTATAAAATATAAAAACATAATTTACAAAACGATCAAGAATAAAAAGTTTTTCCAGTTTTAATTCAATTATAAAACAAAAGAAAACAACTGATAAAATAAAGAACAATTTTAGAAAGAATTCCTAAAATAAAAATGCACTATTTGAGAAATAATAAAATTGTTTTAAAATAAAAACAATCAATAAATATAAATATAATCTATGAAAAAATTTATTTATTAAATAACAAAATATAAAAAATAAGTGATTTAACACGGGATACATACATTTATAATAAAAATATATAGGTTTATGATACTGAATTTTTAAATTTATTAAAAGTTTTGTGTCTGATTTCACATTAAGACTGAAATAGTAGTTTTCTTGTAAAACGTAAATCTTTGTTTTATTTACAACTTAAAACAATTATTTTATAAAAAAAAAAATCATAAATGTTCCATATAGAACGTTTAACATCCAACAAATCTTTCCACTGCACAAAAAGGACGTTTCTTTAAAATATTACAATGTTTTATCTATGGCATTACTGCAAAACCTTCTTTTTAGAGCCTGTATTTGTAAGGGAGTAGTGAATGCTAAAGATTCAATCACAATATGACACACTATTCAGAGAGATCAGATATGTCAGTGCCTCAACAGGAGAGACAGAACAAATGTTCTTTACCAATTGCTGTGCAGACAAACCCTAATCTTTCTATCTCCTTCTGTATCTCTGTCTCTTATGTTTGAAAGCTTCTGAATCAATGCAGCATGTGATTCTGCACCTGGCCAGAGTCCAGTACAAGAAAGATTTCAGTTAATGGGTTTTTTATTTAAGTATCTTTGTCACAGATGTTTCTCCTGAAACAGCCCAAGATTATCATTCAGTATGAGGGCACAGAGCTATGAAATTAATGTGTTAATGGGTGCTATCAGATACATATGATGAAAGCATCACAGTAATCCACACCACTCCAGGCCAGCATTTAATGTCTTGTAAAGAGAAAAGTTTTGTGTTTGTAAGAAACAAATCCATTATTAAGGCGTTTTTAACTTTAAACCATTGCTTCTAGCTAAAATATGGGTCCATAATACATCATATCGCTTCCTCCAGTGAAAAAGTCCATCTCCTGTTATCTCTCACATTATGCAGCCACATATAGAGTAGTTTTGGGTGATAAATGGTGTTTGATGTGTGCAGATTTCTCTCCTGATTCAGACCGGACCACTTTTCCACTGGAGGAAGCAATATTAATAGATAGAGGACATGCATTTTAGTAACTGTTAGAAGTTAAACACATCTTAATAATAAATTTGTTTCTTACAACCACGCAGCTTTTGGCTTCTCAAGACATTAAGTGATGGACTGCTGTGGATTACTTGTGGATCAGCTGTTTGGACTCTCATTCTGACGGCACCCATTCACTGCAGAGCATCTATTGCTGAGACACTGATGCAATGCTACATTTCTCCAAACCTGATGAAGAAACAAACTCATGAAGTTGAGTACGTTTTCTGTAAAATTTTCATTTTGTGTGAACTATTCCTTTAATCTCACTGTCATGTATGAGAACCGATGGCGATATTAAAAATAATTTGATGATTTGTCTTTCCTGTGGTCTGAGGAGTTTTCCCTGTATATTTGCACTCACACTTCTTCTTCTTCTTCTTTTTCTTTCGGCTGCTCCCAATTAGGGGTCGCCACAGCGGATCATCCGTCTCCATACCACCTTGTCCTCTACATCTGCCTCTTTTACACCAACTACCTGCATGTCTTCCCTCACCACATCCATGAACCTCCTCCTTGGTCTTCCTCTTTTCCTCCTTCCTGGTGGCTCCATCCTCAGCATTCTCCTACCAATATAATTCATGTCCCTCCTCTGCACATGTCCAAACCATCTCAATCTCGCCTCCCTCACCTTGTCACCAAAACGTCCAACATGCGCTGTCCCTCTAATAAACTCATTTCTAATCTTGTCCATCCTCGTCACTCCCAACGAAAACCTTAACATCTTCAGCTCTGCTACCTCCAGCTCCGCCTCCTGCCTTTTACTCAATGCCACTGTCTCTAACCCATACAACATCGCAGGTCTCACCACAGTCCTATAAACTTTTCCTTTCATTCTTGCAGATACTTTACTATCACAAATCACTCCTGTCACTCTTCTCCACCCACTCCACCCTGCCTGCACTCTTTTCTTCACTTCCCTAACACACTCTCCATTACTTTGCACTGTTGACCCCAGGTACCTGAACTCCTCCACCTTCTTCACCTCTTCACCCTGTAACCGCACCACTCCACTGCCCTCCCTCTCATTTACGCACATGTACTCTGTCTTACTCCTACTGACTTTCATTCCCCTCCTCTCCAGCACGTACCTCCACCTCTCCAGGCTCTTCTCAACCCGCTCACTACTCTCACCACAAATCACAATATCATCCGCAAACATCATAGTCCAGGGAGACTCTTGTCTGACCTCGTCCGTCAACCTGTCCATCACCACTGCAAACAGGAAAGGGCTCAGGGCCGATCCTTGATGCAGTCCAACCTTCACCTTGAACCAGTCTGTCGTTCCTACTGCACACTTCACTGCAGTCACACTGTCCTCATACATGTCCTGCACCACCCTCACATACTTCTCTGACACACCTGACTTCCTCATACAATACCACAGCTCCTCTCTTGGCACTCTGTCGTACGCTTTCTCTAGATCCACAAATACACAATGCAGCTCCTTCTGTCCTTCTCTATACTTCTCCATCAACGTTCTCAAAGCAAATATGGCATCTGTGGTGCTCTTCCTCGGCATGAAACCATACTGTTGCTCACAGATGGTCACCTCTTCTCTCAGCCTGGCTTCCACTACTCTTTCCCATAACTTCATGGTGTGACTGATCAACTTAATTCCCCTGTAGTTACTGCAGTTCTGCACATCTCCCTTATGCTTAAAGATCGGTACCAGCACACTCCTTCTCCATTCCTCAGGCATCCTCTCACCTTCCAAAATCTTGTTAAACAATCTGGTTAAAAACTCCACTGCCATCTCTCCTAAACATCTCCATGCTTCTACCGGTATGTCATCTGGTCCAACTGACTTTCCACTCTTCATCCTCTTAATTGCTGCTCTCACTTCCTCCTTACTAATCCTATCCACTTCCTGCTTTACTAACACCACATCATCCAACCTTCTCTCTCTCTCATTTTCCTCGTTCATCAGCTGCTCAAAATACTCCCTCCATCTTCTCAACAAACTCTCCTCACTAGTCAACACATTTCCATCTCCATCCTTTATTGCTCTAACTTGCAACACATCCTTCCCAGCTCGATCTCTCTGCCTGGCCAATCGGTACAAATCCTTTTCTCCTTCCTTAGTGTTCAACCTCTCATACAGCTCCTCGTATGCCTTTTCCTTGGCTTTCGCCACATCCCTCTTTACCTGTTGCCGCATCTCCTTGTACTCCTGCCTACTTTTCTCATCACCCTGTCGATCCCACTTCTGTTTTGCTAACCTCTTTCCCCTTATGCTCCCCTGCACTTCCTCATTCCACCACCACGTCTCCTTGTCTTCCTTTCTATTTCCAGATGTCACACCAAGTACCTTTCTAGCTGCCTCCCTCATCACTCCTGCGGAAGTTTCCCAATCATCCAGCACCTCTTCACCACCACCTAGCCTCTGTCTGACCTCTTCCCTGAACCTCACACTACAGTCTTCCTCCTTCAGTTTCCACCATCTTATTCTTCTTTCAGTCCTTACTCTCCTCCTCTTCTTCTTCGTCTCTAAAACCATCCTACAGACCACCATCCGATGCTGTCTAGCTACACTGTCCCCTGCCAACACCTTACAGTCTCCAATCTCCTTCAGGTTGCATCTCCTACATAGAACATAGTCCACCTGTGTGCACCTTCCTCCACTCTTATAGGTCACCCTATGATCCTCCTTCTTCTTAAAATACGTATTCACCACTGCCATTTCCATCCTTTTAGCAAAATCTACCACCATCTGCCCTTCCACATTTCTCTCCTTTAGGCCATACCTACCCATAACCTTCTCATCACCTCTGTTCCCCTCACCTACATGTCCATTAAAGTCTGCCCCAATCACCAATCGTTCATTTCTAGGTACACCATCTACCACTTCATCTAATTCACTCCAGAATCTTTCCTTCTCCTCCATCTCACAGCCGACTTGTGGAGCATAGGCACTGATGACATTTATCATCATCCCTTCAACTTCCACCTTCACGGTCATCACCCTATCAGAAACTCTCTTCACCTCCACTACACTCTTACTTATATTTGCACTCACACACATTTGCCTTTTCCAGGACTGTGTCTCTGTGTCAGGGAGACATCTTGACCCCAATTTTCTTTCTATGCATATGAAAGTGTGTTTTTGTGTCAATGTGTGTCTTTGCAGGCACATTGGCCTCAAAACTTATTTAGAGTCTCACTTTAAAAAAAAGTGTGTATGTCATTGCATTATTAGATCACAAAAAATCAAAACAAGTGTCAGTGATTGTAAAGAAAATAAATAAAAAAAAAATAAAAAAAGGTGCTTAAACCCTTTATGCTTAGTTTGTATATTATATTAATATTTGTATTGTTTATCAGTTTTACAATAATAACTCTGACTGGATCATGAAGATGTTAACGTGATTCTCTGCACTTGATCTGATGAAGGAAATTCACACATTTCTAAGTGTGAATAAAATGTCAGCAATTTTTTTTTTCAGGGCCACTGTGTATGTGCTATTGTGCGTTTCTGCATAAGTGTGCGTGTGCATTTGCTGTTTCTTCTTTGAAAAACAACATTAGTATTACATGTCCAGATCCTCATCAAAGACAGCGCTTCAGGCAGCTCTGGGGGACGATGGGAAATATTCGTCTAGTGAGCTGAAATCTGGGCTGTAAAGAGGCTAAACGTCTTTGATAGAAAACAAAGGCAGCTGTTGATTTGACAGCGTCGGGTTAACAGAGTTTCTCTCCCTCAGGGTTTCCATTTCCTCAAAGATAACGGTCGGCCCGAGCACAAAGAGAGAGAGAAAAAGAGCAAACACGAGGAGGAGGGAGGAGGTCGTGCAGCACTGGTACACACACACACAAACACACACACACACACACACACACACACACGTTGAGTGTTTTTATTAGTACTTTCAGCGATGCAGTTGAGTGATCCGGTCCGCACTGGCACTGCACCAGAGTTAAACCCTCACATGTTCAGCTTGCAACACTGTAATCTAATTTCAGCCTTTTTCACTGTGTGTGTGCATGTGTAAGCGCACGTCCTTCAATCTCAGTGGCCCATTTTACTGTTTTAAGCACATGAAAAGCAACATCAGCTGATTTCTTATGAATTTTTCATATGTATTTTCCTTTCACACTATCACACAATGTAAATAAAACTGCATATGGAGAAACTGAAGAAGCTGAAGTGTGTATTTAATGCATGAGTCTAGAAGCAGTATGCAATTCAGTGTCAGTTGCATGACTAAAATATGAACTTAATTATGGACAGAAAAAAATATTATAACTAGGTTTAAACATTTGGCTAAAGAAAATAATAACATTTGTCTATATACAAGGTGATGCCACAATGCCAGGGTGTTGTAAGATGTTAAGGTAAAGTAACACTTTTAAAAAATATTTTTGTATTAATTAAAGTTGCAATGAAGCTCAAATAAAATTAATTAAAACAATTAATATTGCATTGGCTTACTAACTGAAACAAGTTCCGGCTGAAGCACTAAAATTACTAACTGGAAATAAATAAAAACTAAAACTGAACTAAAACTAAAACTTAAATAAAAATAAATGAAACCTTAATAGTAATTAAAAAAAAACTAATACAAAATGCAAAAGCACATAACAAAATTACTAAAATGTCAACTAAAATAAAAGTCTGAATATATATACAAATAAAAGCTACTGTAATTCAAAATATTAATAACAACTGTAAAACTATATAAATAATCCTGAAGTAACACTGCTAAGGATTGACGTGTATTTTCCAGCTTGTAGCAGGCAGCTGAACATGTTTTCACATGCAGAAACTCATTCTTTTCCAAAGATTTCATTCATTCATCACTCCTGGAATCAAAAGCATCTTTAAGCAGGAGCTCTTTAATTACTAATTAGTTTTTAATAACTCTAAAGAAAATAAATGTATCATGGTAATCATAGTTTGTATTGTACCTCAAGTTAATGTTGCTAAAACTATATTACTTTATATTACTTCTACTTTTTTTGTTCAGTAACACTAACCATAGACATTGTATTTACACTAGTACACTGTATGAGACAGTTTGGGCATAAATTCGTATAAATAAAACTGTATAAATAGGCTTCAACCTAACAACAAAACATTCTGTGTCTGTTCCTGTGCGGATTGCAAATATCAGAGGTTTGTGGGAATGATATTTCTCAACATTTCGGAATAACCGGCTCAGCAGGATGATGCCACAATCTGACAACATCACTGCCAACACACACACACACACACACACACACACACACACACGTTTGTTTTTGTGAAAAGTGGGTTCATCCCATAGGAGTAATGGTTTTTATACTGTACAAACTGTATATTCTATGGCCCTACACAAACCCTACACCTAACCCTAACCCTCACAGGAAACTTTGTGCATTTTTACTTTCTCAAAAATAAAACTCATTCTGTATGATTTATAAGCGTTTTGAAACATGGGGACATGGGTTATGTCCTAATAAGTCTCCCTCTCCTTGTAATACCTGTGTCATACCCATGACATTATACAGAGTTGTGTCCTGATATGATACACACACACACACACTCATCATTACTGGAGTATTTAACATTTAAAATGGGAGTATTATGATCATTTTTAGTTTAAGAGGAATTTGTTTTCTTCGCTTTGGAGCTGCAGCTGTATGCTTTCCATCATTTCCATGTGTAAAATTTTCATAAATGAACATGACTTCTCCTCATACAGTGTAAGAAAGCTTCACAATATATTTTTGAATCATTTAAATGTATTATTTTTAAGATTGGTGGCTAACATGAAATACTAAACAGTAGCTATAGTAACTAGATTTATATATATATGTGTGTGTGTGTGTGTGTATGCAATAAAATCATAAAAATATAACAGAACAATCCTAAAATTAAAATCAAAACATAAAATGTATAAACATATATGTGGTGTATCGTGTGGAAGACAATAAACCAGACTGAGCAGAAACTACCGAACATGTCTTTACTCTGTTGTTTCAGTGAACAGACTCTCCACTACAGATGCCCCATTGGCTCAAATATCGTTGCCAAACAATACTTAACACAATCACTGCCATTTCAATAATGACCCACAAGGTGGCAGCCTTAACCTGTAAATACACAAGTCTATAACATTCCTCCCCTTTTAGTTTTAAACAAAAACCCTTTTAAATTTAGAAATAATTAGCAACAACTAACTTTGCATTTAAATCTCACAACCAAAATAAATTTACTGCCTTAATTAAATCTGAATCTCCGGCAAAAAATGTACTTCCTATTTTCAACAAAAAAAATGTCTCTTGGCAGCTTACATTCACTGTGCAGATTTACATTTACCTACAAAATACTGCTGGTTATAGATTCAGTCTTTTAGGTGGTACACGGGCCCTCTCTGGGTACCGCCGTTTCTCAGGTGAGTTTTTGTTTGCTGTGTGAGATGACACCTCGACAACCTGTTCAGTTGGTTTAGTGAGAACAGTAGGTGGTATTTGCGTCACTGGTGCACTAGGCAACACAGCTGGAACAACACAGTCCATAGTTACTGGCGGCTCATTTTCAACCTCTGGTGAGGGCAAGCTTTTTTGAAGTGTCTCAACATTTCCTCGCCATGGCAACATGTGGTCGACATGCACTGTGCGCTGCCTCTGACCTTCTTGCACCATGTATGTAACAGCTCCCAGTCTTTTCAGTACCTCTGCCTGACTCCATTTCTCCACTCCTACCCTGAAATTTCGGACGCGGACCCCTTCCCCTTCCTGAAAGAAACGAAGAGATGAGCCATCACGGTCATGATGACGTTTCTGCGTGGCTTGTTTCTCTTCAATCTGTCTGGCAAGCGTGGGCTTAAGCAAACAGAAACGAGTTCGGATCTGGCGTTTCAGAAATAACTCAGCCGGTGTCCGTCCAGTCACGGTGTGGGGTGTACTGCGGTACATGAGCAGGAAATTTGCAAGTCTATGACTGAGTGGCAAGGGAGCCTTTCCCTCCGCTTCCAACACATTCTTCGTCAGTGCACGTTTCAAGATCTGCACTGACCTCTCTGCAGCTCCATTTGATGCAGGATGGTATGCAGGTACAGCAGTGTGTTTGATACCGTTTCTCTCCAGAAACTGTGTAAATTCCTTCGACACCAGCTGTGGACCATTATCTGATACCAGCTCTTCTGGCAGTCCATAAGCAGAGAACAAGCTTCGCAGCACTACAATTGTGTTGTGAGAGGTGGTGGAAGACATGGGAAAAACTTCTAACCACTTTGAATGGCTATCAATGACCACCAGAAAATACTGCTTGTCCTTCTCAGCAAAATCAATGTGAATCCTCTGCCACACTCTTTCCGGCCATCTCCAGTGGTGCAGCGGTGCGACTGCTGGCATTTTCTGAACAGCTTGGCAGATTGAGCAACCTTTCACCAGTTCTTCTATTTCCCCATCACAGCCAGGCCACCACATGTAGCTGCGAGCGAGAGCTTTCATGCGGCAGATACCTGGGTGCACATGATGAAGGTCTTCCAGTAAACGCTGTCGATAACCTGGGGGTATGATGACTCGCTGGCCCCAAAGAACGCAGCCTTGTTCTGCTGACAACTCCTGTCTGCGTATGAAATAAGGCCGCAGTGCTTCCTCCTGAACATGACTTGGCCATCCATTCATTGTGTAACTCCACACTTTGTTCAGTATAGGATCTTTTAAAGTAGCTCTCTCAATGTCTTTCGCACCCACTGGTAGTTCCTCCACGTGTGAGAAGTAAAAAATACCTCCCTCTTCTCCTGTGTTGTCGAATGAGGCTCTGGGTAGACGGGACAAAGCATCAGCGTTTGCATGATCAGCTGATCTTCTGTACTCAATATCATAGCTGTATGCCATGAGGATGAGAGCCCAGCGTTGCATCCTTAATGCTGCTAAAGTTGGGACCGCTGACTTTGGTCCCAGGATAGTTAACAGTGGTTTGTGATCTGTTATGAGTGTGAATTTCCTCCCATAGAGATATTTATGGAATTTCTTAACTCCAAAGATGATGGCAAGTGCCTCCTTTTCGATTTGGGCATATTTTCTTTCAGCCCCAGTTAATGTCCTTGATGCAAAAGCCACAGGCCGTTCCTCTCCATTTTCCATGACATGAGAAATCACCGCCCCTACTCCATAGGGCGACGCATCACATGCAATCCGGAGTGGCAAACGGGTGTCGTAATGCACCAACACTTTATTTTTCTGTAATAGCTGCTTTGCATCTTCAAATGCCTTAGCACACTCAGAAGTCCAAACCCACTTAGCCTCTTTTCTCAGCAGGTTGTGTAGAGGGTGGAGGATGGTGGAGGAGTTTGGCAGGAAACGGCTGTAGTAGTTTAGAAGACCTAAGAAGGACTTCAGCTCAGTAACATTTTTTGGCTCCGGCGCTTTGTTTATGGCTACAATCTTTTCATCAGTGGGGTGGAGGCCATCCTGGTCAATGCGATGTCCCAGATACTCCACACTGCTCTGAAAAAACTGACATTTAGACAGTTTCACTCGGACTCCATGTTTTTCCAGACGTGTGAGCACTTCATCCAGTCTTTTTAAATGCTTCTCCTCAGATGAAGCAGTGATGAGAATATCATCCAAAAAACATGTCACATGATCCAGCCCTTGTAAGATCTGGTCCATAACAGACTGAAAAATTGCAGACGCGCTGGAAACACCATAGCTGAGGCGATGAAATTTGTACAGGCCCTTATGAGTGTTGACTGTCAAATACTTCTCTGACTCTTCGTCTAACATCAGCTGCTGGTAGGCATGAGAGAGGTCAAGCTTACTGAATGATGTTCCTCCTGCTAAAGTAGCAAACAGATCTTCAGTGTTAGGTAGTGGGTATGTCTGCTCTTCCATACACCGATTAATACTGACCTTGTAGTCACCACAAATCCTAATTGTTTTATCTGCCTTTGGCACGGTGACTATCGGAGAGGCCCACTCACTTTTCTCAATCTTTGAAATCACTTCCATTTTCTCCAACCTGTCCAGCTCCTTTTCTACTGCTTCCTTTAATGCGTAAGGAACTGGGCGAGCTTTGCAAAAGATTGGTGTGGTGCCTGGTTTTACGCGGATTTTGGCTTTAAAACCCTCTATGCAGCCTTGGTTCTCAGAGAACACTGCCTGGTGGCGCTGTAACACCTCGTTGACTCCTGGGGTCCCCTCTACCTGTGTAAGCACCCTGTGTACAGTGAAAATCTGTTTCCAGTTCAGGTGTAGTTCCTTTAGCCAGTTCCTACCAATCAGAGCTGGTCTACTTCCCTTTACAATGACCAGAGGTAAGGTGACTTGCTGTGTTTCGTACTTCACTGGTATCCTGATGTATCCTCGAACAGCGATACTTTGGCCTGAATATGATTTTAGCTTTAACTCGGGGGCTGGTTTTAAACTGAATTTGTTCAGATTCGTCTGGTAGAAATCCTCAGATACCACTGACACAGCTGACCCTGTATCCAGTAGCATTGTTGTACTCTTATCACCCAGTGCGACATCCACTGTGTACCCCTTTTCACAGCTTGAGGTGGAGTATACTGTATACACTCCAAAAAGTTCAGCCTCTTCATCCTCTCTGCATGCATTTCCTTCAGCTTCCACATACTGAGTTTGAGAAATGGCTTTTCCCTTTCTACATGCACGGGCTATATGTCCAATTTTGGAGCAGGTATGACACTTTTCATTTTTAAATCTGCAGTCACGTGCTGAGTGTTTTCCCCCACATCGGTAGCATGTCTGTTGTTGTGTCCCAAAGTAATTTTTTACTCCTTTTTGGCCTTTGCTTTGTGCTTTATTATCATTTTGTCGTCTAAACTGTCCTTTCCTCCCCTTCTCATAAAAGCTTGCACTTGACAGGGCATTTACCTGATGAGGCTCGCTGTGTCCAGAAAATTCCATTGATTTCTTTGACGCCAGTTCCATTGCGACTGCAATCTCACAAGCCTTTGGGAAAGTCAGATCCTTTTCAGAAAGCAATCTGCGCTGCACGGCATCCGAGCGTAATCCACTCACAAAACGATCTCTCAGCGCATCATCCAGGTACTGTCCAAAAACACAGGTAGCTGATAGCTGCCTCAAAGCCACCACATAATCAGAGACAGTTTCACTCTCTTTCTGATTACGCTTCTGGAACCGAAACCGTTCCGCGATTACAATCGGCGCCGGCTTGTAATGTGTGCTCAGTGCTCTCACCAGATCAGCGTACTCCATAGCACTCGGTACTGTTGGCGACACCAGATTCTTCAGCAGCTTATAAGCATCAGCCCCAATCACCGAAAGAAACACACACACCTTCTTTTCATCCTTGATTTCATTCGCCAACATCCACTGTTCCAGACGCTCCAGATATGACTCAAAATCCTCCTTTGCGTCATTGTATTCATCCACACGACCGATTGGCACAGCCATGGCTGATTTTTTTTTCGATGCTAACTACTAATCCAACACGTGCCTGGTTCCCCCGAAAAAAAAATAAACTCACTTTTTTTTTTTTACTACGACCAGTGCACGTGACACTTACAGTCCATTTATGCCGTGGTATTCATTTAATATCCTCGTCGCCATTTGTGGTGTATCGTGTGGAAGACAATAAACCAGACTGAGCAGAAACTACCGAACATGTCTTTACTCTGTTGTTTCAGTGAACAGACTCTCCACTACTTCTTCTTCTTCTTCTTTTAGAGTTTAACTGGCGGTTGGCAGACCAACTTAAGGTGCATTTACCGCCACCTACCGGATATGAGTGTGGTCGTCGAGAATAGTCAGAGGGAATTATTCACCTATGCGCATTCCTATGATATAAATATTTACATATTAAATTCGGTAGAACAACCCCGTATTTTTGAGAAACCTCATAACTTGATTTTTAACACTTTTAGATACATCTCCTAATAGATTAACTAAAGTAAGCGCTTTCCCTTCTTTATATAGGACTGATGTTAAACAACTACGCTCTTCCATGTAATTATTACACTCTATTAGGACATGTTCAGCTGTTTCTGGCTGTCCGCAATAATCACAAACTCCTGTCTGATGTTTCCCTATACGGAACAAAGATCTATTGAGACCTGAATGGCCAATCCTTAAACGTGTCAACACTGCCTCTTCTCTCCGACTTCCATCCCTAGATCTACCCCCTCCCACATTTCTTTGCACACAGTAAAGATGTCTGCCAGTGTCATTACTATCCCACTGCTCTTGCCACATCCCAATCACTTTTTCCTGAATAATAGATTTTCCTTCAGCTTTGCACATAGGGACATTGATGTTAACCACATCCAATTTCAAGGCCTGTTTAGCTAGAATATCCACCTCTTCATTTCCATCAACACCTACATGGGCAGGGACCCAAACAAACTGAACACAAACATTCTCACTATGCAGCTGAAACAACATATGGTATATTTTGTATAATAGATCTAGTCTGCATGACTTTCCAGTTTTTATGCTCAATAATGCAGCTTGACTGTCCGAGGCAACTACTGCTCTGTTTATGCCCCCAATACAACTCATAAGCAACCAATTAAGAGCTAAAACAATGGCAGTGAGTTCCACAGTATACACTGAAAGATAGTCAGATGTTCTTCTTTTAATTTTGATGTTATACTGTGGAATACTCACTGCCGCTCCTGTTCTGCCATTGTTGGGAGACTCTCCACTACAGATGCCCCATTGGCTCAAATATCGTTGCCAAACAATACTTAACACAATCACTGCCATTTCAATAATGACCCACAAGGTGGCAGCCTTAACCTGTAAATACACAAGTCTATAACAATATATTAAACATATATATCATAGCACTGCAATAAATGAACTAATTTTGTGACTCCCACTTCTTTGTAAGTCTGTTGTTACTCTGTCCATCCAGTAGGGGGTGTTCAGTTTACCTTCCCCAGGCTGCTGGCAGAACATGCTGTGAAGAAAAACTCCTCAACTCAAGCAAATCAGCTTGTTAAAGCAAACTGTATTTGTGGGTTTGTGTCTCTCTGATGGATGAGACCACCCAGACGGCTCATAAACACACTGCTCTCTTTAGCACACCGCTGCCTTTTTCTGTCTGGAGGCTGTTTTGATGGTAAAGTCAAACTTTGATTGATGAAAGAGTGTATGCTTAAAGAGAAATTACAATCAGTTTTGTCTTATGTACACTACTGGTGAAACGTTTGGAATATTTAAGCTTTTTTCAGCAAATTTAATCAAAAGGCTGCATTCATTAAAAATACAGACAAATCAGTTTTTTTTTAAATATCCTTAACATTTAAAAGATCTGCTTTCTATGAGAATATGTGTTAAAATGCAGTTTATTCCTTTGCTCATCATTCCTCCAGTCTTCAGTGTCACATGATCCTCCAGAAACCTTTCTAATATGATGATTTGCTAATAAATCAGTATATTAGAATGATTTCTGAAGATCATGGTACACTGAAAACCCTAATAAGTTGACTGAACTAAACTGATTGAGTAAACTTGTTGCCTCAATTTAATTGAGTAATGGAGTCTCCCAAAACTTACATATTTAAGTTTATTTAACTTGACGCTTTTGTAGACTCTACCTAAATCACTCAGAGGTTTTAAATGTTGATACTTGATTCATTTGAAGTCACCATTGTGGTGGAAAGTGTTTGGTTTAGTTTGGATCTTGGTCCAGATGCTGCTGGGTTGGTGTATTTTAAAACGCTGTTTTTGTGGTGAAAAAAGACAAATTTAAATGAGCTCAGGTGTTATCAGATGTTTTTTGTTGATGAGAAAGTCATCACATAATACGTATTTGAGATCATAAAATAAGTTTTGTTTGATATTTTTAACAGGCACCAAGAGCAAAATACTTATTTTGAAGATGGACAAAATGAATGCATTTGAAATATTTTGAGTAAAAGAATCAAGTACTCACACACACAGACTTCTAGATTTAGCATATGCATCACAACAACGGTGACAAACAAAAGAGCTCCATAGCACAAACTCATCCTTATTTTACAGCCTTTTTTGTTCTGATTGTCATCATTGATGGGATGCATATCCAAAATCTTGATGTCTGTTTGTGACGATGTGATCTGTTTTCAAAAAGTAAGTACATTATTTTATCTACTAGGTTTCTATCCATAAAAGTGAATCCACAGTTGCAGCAATACATTTTATTTTAACTTGTCACCATTACAAGCAAGATGTGCATGTCTGATCTCAACTCTCATTGCCACAATAACAGTGTTTTACAACACACAAGTTACAGCAGCAAGAGACTCACAAGCTAACACCAATAAAGAGCTGATGACACCTGAGCTCATTTAAGTTTGTCTTTCTTCACCACAAAAACAGTGTTTTAAAATACACTGTTACAGCAGCAAAAGACAAGCTTACACAAGAAGTAACTGGACCAAGATCCCAACTAAACCAAACACTTTCCACCACAATGGTGACTTCAGATGAATCAAGTATCAACATTTAAACCTCTGTTAATTCTCAATAAGAGCTTCTCTAGATGTCTGACAGAAATAAAGTCACAGAAAACCTTGTAAGGAGGATCTGTGAACGTCTATATCGGACGTACAGAAGACATAAAAAACATTTAAAAAAAGACATCATAAAAACATTCTGTCTCCTCAGTGGACATCTTTTCAACGTCTGCAAAGACATACACTGTACCTGTGAACAATTTCTGCTCAGATTAGACACAGTGCAGAGATTTAAAATACTCCAATCTGACTTCTATGGTCACTGTGAACTTCATTATGTCTATAAGGACATTCCCTGCATTTTTTTCCAGGCGCAACAAGTCAACATGAAGGATGGGGGTGCACCCAAACTACGGGTGTTTTTTCTAAATAAATCTTCTAGCAGAGCTACAGCAAAGCGTTTTTCGGTGGTGGAAATCCATAGCTATTAAAACTTCTCTGTCGTTGTGGAGAGCGCATGGTGCATAGCAACGACAGACGCCACGGGAACCGAATTTTACTATTAATAATAAAAGATAAGCTAATAATGTGCATTGTAAATGTCAGTATTTTGTCTTTTTTTGAATCATTCTTTCTATAAAAATGATTTAAAGGCTGAAATATGCGAGGTTTATCTTTTTATAAAAACTTTTTTGTCAAAACTTTATTTGAACGTGTACATGTTAGATAACATGTTGCAAGACACTCCTTTCAAATTTGGCCATCATTTTTAATGTTACTATTTTAATGTTCATGTAAACAAAAAGTGCATATTGATGGTAAGTTTATTTGTTATTTGGTTTTCTACATAAAACTTGGTGAATTGATTTTATTGTGTAGTATTAGTACTTTTTGAACAGGATTATGTGATAACCATGCTCATTTTGGTCACTATAATTATGAAATTACATTTTCATACCATTTTATCTCTAGTTATGATGCACTATAAAATCAACAATAATTATGTGTTTTTACAGTATAATATTTTGATATATATAGCCTATGTCAATTAAGGGGGACATATATAGGCCTACAATAACTCTTTTAGGTCTAAAACAGTTAGCATAGTTGTTAATATGAGAGTTATGAGACATTATTTAAGAGATTTAATTATTGCATGAGTAGCTCTCGGCCACTTTCATTTTTAAAAAGTAGCTCTCAAATGATCTTCTAAAATGAGTGAGCCACAAATCCGTGAGTACATTTTACAAACCCGTGGGAACGGATTGCGAAAGCGTGGGCACGGTTTATGAATTCGTGGGTACAGATTTCAGAAACTGCAGGCACTGTTTACAAATCTGAGAGCGCGGGTTAGAAACTCGTGGGTACGGTTTATTAATCCGTGGGCATGATTTGTTAAACCGAGGGAACAGTTTGAGAATTCGTGAGTACGGTTTAGGGCGCACGGATTGCCAAAACCGTCGTCACAGATTTTTTAAAAATTATTTTTACTTACACAGGTGACTTCCCGGGCTCCGTAATACGGCAAGTTGAGGGGATGTTTGAGCTGTTTTTTTTTTTTTAAGTCAGCCCAGACAGCTGAAAATATAGCTACTGCGCAAATCAAATAAGCAGTGATGTTGCCCTGCGTGAAAGGGCGAGGGTTATTCCAACGTAAAACGCTGTATTGTATATAGTTTGTATAAAGCTGCCTTTTAATGAAGCTGAAAGTGCGAGTAATAAAATAATATGATGCAAACCAACAGGAATCCTTGCTTTTTCTGCTCTATTATGTTTACATTTTATGTGGGCAGGGCCCCATATTAGTTATTGAAACGGGCCCCCAGATGCTTAAGGCCGCCCCTGATTACACCAGACCCTTTCAGAGGTGGGTAGTAAGTGGGTAGATATGGCATGACACCTATATTACTTAAGTAAACAGACAGGTTTTTATAAGTTACATAATTAGGCTAATTAGGCTGATAATATGATGTCATATTATCATTATTAACAATCTATAAAATGTGAGAATCAAGATATTTCATTACATACATTCAGTCACGTCACACTCTAGTGAAGTGAAGTGAAATGACATTCAGCCAAGTATGGTGACCCTTACTCAGAATTTGTGCTCTGCATTTAACCCATCCGAAATGCACACACACAGAGCAGTGAACACACACACACACACACTGTGAGCACACACCCAGAGCAGTGGGCAGCCATTTATGCTGCAGCGCCCGGGGAGCAGTTGGGGGTTCGATGCCTTGCTCAAGGGCACCTAAGTCGTGGTATTGAGGGTGGAGAGAGAACTGTACATGCACTCCCCCCACCCACAATTCCTGCCGGCCCGGGACTCAAACTCACAACCTTTCGATTGGGAGTCCGACTCTCTAACCATTAGGCCACGACTTCCCACTCCCCCATTATATAGTTCATGCTTCTGGGAATGTTTCTAATAAAAATGAAATGTGCTGTGTGTCACATGACGACCCCCCCATGCCTAGACACAATTAATAATGATATTTCCACAATATTTACGCTTGCAGAAATATACATTTGTTCACATTTTGCAGAACAGATGAAAGAAGATCCGTCAATGTGCATTTGGTTCGTTATGTTCAGATGTTCAGTAACTTAGCGGTTATGTTAGGAGTTTGCACTCTTCTTTGTGTCAGAGGTTATTTATACATATATAATACATACTTATATAATTTATTTCGTGATGCAAATCCGAATTTTCATCAGCTGTTACTTCAGTCTTCAGAGTCATGATCCTTCAGAATATAATTCTAATATATGGATTTATTACCAGTGCTGGAAACCGTTTTGCTGCTTAATATTTTTTTGGAACCTGTGAGATTTTGTTTAGGATTATTTGATGAATAGAAAGATAAAAAGAACATCATTGATAGTAAATCAACTTATTGGAATGATTTCTGAAGGATTATGTGACATTGAAGACTTGAGTAAAGGCTGATAATATATATATATATATATATATATATATACACACACACAAACACACACACACTACATTTTATTTATAAATCTAGATAAAAATAGGCTCAGTATATATGACCCAAAGTAACTAGTAACTAACTACTTGAGTAGATTTTTTATCCGATACTTTTTTACTCTTACTCAAGTAACTATTCAGACTAGTACTTTTACTTTTACTTGAGTAAATATTTCTAGAAGTATTTTTACTTTTACTTGAGTACAGTTTTTGGGTACTCTACCCACCTCTGGACCCTTTACAGCCGTTAACAATCGGACGTCTTTTCTTCTCTCCCTGTCTCATATTTTCTCAGCGCCGCCGTGAGAAATAGTTCATTGCACAGTTTCTTTAGTCTGAAGATGAGTTTGTCAGAGGCATTGCTGACCGCAGACATTGACCTGCTCTTTTCCTCGCTCTCAGTGCAGTTTTGCGTTAATATATATATATATATATATTAGAACTGTTACATTTTTTACTATACATTTTCATCTCAGTCTCTCTCTCTCTCTCTCTCTGTCTCTCAATATATATTCAGTATATAGTAGAAACATGCACACACACACATCATAAAATTAAAGTACTTCACATTCTTATTTAGATTGTATATTATATTTTCTTATTAAAATAATAATTTAGCTGTTTTATATATCCATTAATTAATACATTAATAATTATATATATATATATATATATATATATATATATATATATATATATATATATATATATATATATATATAGTTAATTAATATATCATATTTGATATAAATCATTTCTATTCTATTCTATTCTATTCTATTCTATTCTATTCTAAATTTCTTCTTTACATTTTGTGGTAAAATATGACCCGGACAGGTTTTGAGTGATTTACTCTCATCGTGAATAATCCTGAATAGCTCAGAGGAATCCATTCTCCAGTAGTTACTGTAGTGAATGTTATTATGCATTTTCTAGTGTGATAAAAATCTGATTTCAATCAGACTGTATATGCAGGCCATCCTCACATCAGCAAAATCCATTTCATGTTTGAAAAGCTTCATCTCAACGACAAATCAATAGTGGATCAGTGGATCCTGACGCTCCGGTCTCCTCAGAAACTGTGTGTTGCGCCATCTTACGGTGAAAAACCAGACTGCATCCACAAGAGAGGTGACCTCTTTACTCTTTTTGTGTAAGTTTTTTAAGTGTGCAGTAGGGCTACATGGTTTGGGGAAAAATCTAGTTGTGATTTTTTAATAAATAAATAAATAAAATTGCAATGATTGAATGATATAAATATAATTTAACAATTATTTGTAATACATTTTTATATAAATGTATTTATAAATGTATGTATACATACATTTATTTATGAATATGCGTGTGTATATATAAATTTATTTGCAATTTTAAATTCTAAAACAAACATTTTCTGACTATATATAAATATGACTATTATTATTAATTTTATTATAATTATTGGTAATTTAAAAAAATCCTAAATAACATTGCTACTGTAATATTTATCTGTAAAATACAGAAATCCAGTGTTTAAAAAATATATAAAAATAACTTTATTTTAAATTACATCCAAATATTAATTTGTTAATTTTTAAACATTAAACCATCAAGCTCTTATTTTGCTTTCATTACTTAGATATGTGCAGGAAGAGGCGGGGCTACTCTGAATGGACATGTCAATCATTGGCTGGGAAAAGATTCCAAACACACAGAGGCTTTAGGATAGTTTAGTATGTTAAACTAATTTACTGCTTTGGTGTAATATGTCCCATTGCATTGTGACTCTTATGAGACAGAAGGTATCTGGTGAAAAACTGTTTGATGTGAGTGAATTTGGGGAATAATGAGAGGCAAAATGTTGTTGATGTCAGATGAATGATCTCCGATTTGGAATACTGTGTGTTCGTCAGCCGGCTGGGAATGTTGTGTCGCACAGAAAAAGCTAGCTTTGCAATTTTCCCCTAACGGAATTCCATTCATCATCCGCATGAGTGGAATCTGTTCCCCCCACTCCAATAAATCAACCACACACACACACACACACACACACACACACACACACACACACACACACACACACACACACACACACACACACACACACACACACACACAATCAAACTGCAGATGAAATGACATTGCAAGACAAGCACCTTTAAAAGACTTGTCTTTATATTCCTAAACTGAATATTTATGTATTTGCATATTAAATGTCCCTCTGTTTGGATCACAGTTTTAAAATAAACTACAACAGGCTAATAAACTTAATGTGATGCATATCAGTCCCATTTCTGTAGCAGTACTACTATAAACTGAATGTGTTTTAAATTCACAATAACCAGTTTTATATATTAATCATCAATAAATCAAATCTGCCTTATATCGTCAAACTTTTTATCCAAGTGTATATAGCTTGTTCCACAGCTAGCCATATTTGAATACTTTCTTTTCTTTTTTTAACTGAACAAATTCAATCGTTATCACAATGAACAGATTTATACGGATTCTAAGCAATTTTAGTAATTGGACTTTGAAAATACTATTTAAATGAAATCAGATAGATACAAATAATTAATAATTAATAGTTAAGTTATTAAGTAATTCATTTTTTGTTTAAATTCTAATCCAAATGGATGGACATTTTATATGCAATTCAAATGTATAAATGCATGTTTATGACTAGTAAACACACACACACAAGCACAACCACTTTCCTCAAACAAGCAGACACAAACACATGCAGATGTCATCTTTGTGAAGTGTGTTTCCTGCCCGTTATGAGCGGCTCAAGCTGTGTGTGTTTATCTGAATGTGTCCTTTAAACGACTCCTGAGCGTTAATGAAGCGAATATAGAAGAGAAACCGCAAGACACTCTGTGGTACAGTAATGACCTGTTACACATCCATCGCAATGACAACCAACATCTCAAGCAGAGGGATGAGGTTACATTATAAAACAGAAAATAAGAGTGGATGAAATAGTCAATGTGCACATTATTATTATTATTATAGCACAGACTATGAGAATAGTTCTCCCAAAAATGTACCAAGTTTGGTGTCTGTAGCTAAAACTAACCCCACACGTTTTGTCAAAAGGTGCCTCTTCCACGCCCTTTATGAGCTTTTGCCAGTGTCTATCTATCATTAATCCCTTCACTGTTTTACATACACAAGAAAATACTATTTCAGTATTTCTACTTTCTAATGTAATGTTTACCTCAATGTATTACTTGCCATTTATTTTTATTTGTGAAATTTATTAGCAATTTATGAGTGAAAGCCAATTTTCTTTCAGTGTATTTCTTCTCGATTATCCTGTTTTTCTCAGGAAAATATGTTGCAAATACTGTTGACAAATGCTGTAGATGTTATTTAGTAGTAGTAGTTTTTGGTTGTTATAATCTGACTGCACAGATTTAATATAATGCTGATAAAAAGTTGAAGTCTGTAAGAGTATAAAGCCTGTGAATCTACATTGCTGTGATCCGCCGGCAGGTTGCACTCCTGTACCGTCGTCTCTCTCCATCTCTTTCGGTCTCTGTGGGGCTTTAACAAAGTACAGACTGTCTCATGCATTCTGTTCCTCTTGGACACGCCGAAGGATCATAAAAATAAGAGAGAGATGAGAGGGATTTACGAGACTAGCAGGTACACGATGCTCCGCCGTGTCTGCTCTTATGATGAATGCTCTCATGTATTTCTAGGCTCGTTTTTTCTCTGTGTCTCCAGCTGTCAGTCATTCATCACAGATGATTTCCCGTCCCAGCAGACACGCACACAGAATTTACACTCTCTGATCTTTGATTGACAGCTGTCAGTCATATTCCTAGTACCTCCTGAGACGAGCAAACCTGCTCAAGCACTTCCTGCTGCTGCAATCAGATCAAACTGTGGTGCACACTCATATATGATAAATATTTCATTTTTATATTATATATAATATCTGAATAACATATAACATTATTTATATATAATATATATTTTTTACGTCTGTATATATGTATATAAACTATTTCTACTGTATGTGTGTATATTTGTTTATATTAATTACTGAATTTATGTAAATATGCTGTTATATTATATACACATATGTATGTCTATATATACATACATTTTTTTAAATCCTCTCTTAAAACCTACTTCTTTTCTTTAGCTTTTAATACATTGTGAGCTTTTGTCATGAATGTGTGGTTATGTCCTTGCTTTGTATCTTGTGTATTGTTCAGCACTTTGGTCAGCCCTGTTTGCTGTTTTTAAATGTGCTATATAAATAAATAAAAACTTGAAACTTGAAACTTGAAACCTGATATACATACATTTATTTATATAATTATAAATATGTATTAATTTTACATTTATATATATATATATATATATATGCATACGTATATAAATGAATGCATTTATTTCTATAAGTATATATATTTATTTCTATATATGTGTATGTATTTTTAAAATAAATTATAAATTATCACATACATACATATATATATATATATATAATCTAGTATAATAATAATAATATAAAAATAAGCATTTATGTACAGTATGTATTTATTTATCTAGATAATATATGTATATTCATACATTGAAACTTCTGAGATCTTTAACTCAGGTCTCTAAAGCTTTGGGCAGGATCATGTTTATGGATGAACAGGAGAATGTTTTGTGCTCTTGGACACACATTAAGTCAATCACAGTCACTAAATCACAGCTGAATGTTCTATTTGTGTTCATTCTTTTGGCTTGATGTTTCGTTTACCTGCATTAGCATAAAGCATAATGCAGGGAATTATGAGCAGTCGTTAAAGTTTAATGGCGTTGCATTTGGTCAGTTGTGTAGCCGCAAGCAGCTATTAGAGACTGAGACAGAATTAACCCTGTTTTTATAATACAGAAAGTAAAAGATGTGCTTCCTTTCTAGAGCCATGAAGCACAAAAGAGTTATCTGTTCTCAAAAATGCATAATGCATGAAAATATAAAGGGTATATAATAATGTTTTTCACTTAACTATCCCTCAATATGATATAATGCATAAAACATGATGATATAACACAAGAGTTTGGGTGTAATCATGTGTTTTATTGCATTCTGAATCATAATGGTTACAGTTATTCACAAGATCATGCAACTGATTATTAGTCGCGATGATTGCATAGGTGTATCTGTGTAATGCATTATATACTGTATACAGGCTTGCAGTTGAAGTGTCCGTGTAAGGTCTGTTCGGCTAATGAACACATATGATGTGTGTTGTAGTCGAGAGCGCTCTGATGACCCACACGCCGAGAGCAGCTGAAATATGTGGCAGCTCCCATATGGCATTTCTGCAGGACGCCAACACTGTAGTGCAAACCCAGCAGAAACCTGATCAAGAGAGTCGCATTTACCTCCAGGATGTGTGTGTGTGTGTGTGCATTCTGGGATGGCAGCCCATTATAGCCGCTCTGACGGAGCTGATGGAGGTACAGATATTATAGAGCCATGAACCTCTTTCACTAATGATGTTAATAAAGACTTATGGTCACAGAGGCCCATTCACTGGCCTATTCCTTATATATTTATAAATAGAAAGATATGAGTGTGTGTTTTCACAAAGGTTTAAATGTTTGTGGTTGGTAAGATTTGAATGTTTTTATGCTCACCACAGGCTGCATTAATTTGATCAAAAATGCAGTTAAAATGTGAAATATTATTACAACTTAAAATAGCTGTTTTCCATGTGAATATCTGTCAAAATGTAATTTATTTCTAGGATGCACAACTGAATTTTCAGCATAATTATTCCATTCTTCATTGTCACGTGATCTTCAGAAATCGTTCTAATTGCTGCCAAAGAAACATTCCTGATTATTATCAATGATAAAAACAGTTGTGCAGCCTCATGTTTTTTTAGAAACCGTGATACATTTTATTTTTTAGGATTCTTTTATAAATAGAAAGTTTAAAAGTTCAAACACCATTTATTTTAAATAGAAATTATAAAGGTCTTTACTGTCACTTTTGACCAATTCAATTGAATGCATCCTTATTTTTTTATTAGATTTTTTATCTTATTGAACTTTTGAAAAGAGTTTACATATTTTACATTCTATAACACATAAAATTTAGATGTTCTATCGCATATGAAAATAGAAGGACAAAGCACAAAAGATATGTTTTTGGGCATATGGTAATACTATAGTATCTTTTGATGTACTATGTGGAATCGTTCAGTATCAGGATCTTGAGGGACGAAGGGTTTGAGCTTACCTGCAGTGATCTGCTTTTCCTAATGCATGTGGACAGTACACAGACCTCTGGAGATTCCTGCAAGTGAATCTGCAGCATTAGCGTGATCATGCGTGACGCAAGCGTGTGCGTGTGGCCCCTGGGCTCCGTGTTAAACACCCCCACTTCATCACAGAGGCTCTTTTGACCCCAAACACCATCAGGAACCCTGCTGTGATTCTGACATACCACTAAACCAGTGGAGAGACAGTGGTTATAGAAAATAATGTTGGTGTCTATCGTTCACTTGGATGTTATAAGCTGCACTATAGCTGGATAAAACTAAAACTATGTCCGTCTTTATTTCAGATAACAAAGCAACAAATTTGATTATTTTATAGATGATTCTTTTCTATGCCCACTGTATATATTATAGTTTACAAGTTTGGGGTCAGTAAGACTAAGAAGTCACCAAAGCTGCATTTATTTGATCAAAAATACAGTAGAAACTGTAATATTACGACACTTTAAAATAGCAGTTTTCTGTGTGAATAGATTGTGGAATGTAATTTATTCCTGTGATGTAAAGCTGAAATTTCAGCACCATTACCCCAGTCTTCAGTGTCACAGAAATCAATCGGTAGTTCATTCTGTCTATTCATATTCAAAACACAACACTGCTTCATATGTGCGTCTGTGGGGTTTCTCACCTGTTTTCTGGTGCAGCAGGTGAAGATCGTGTGTATGATCATCACAGCACACCTCAGCTCAACACTGAATTATCATCAGAATTAGCATCTTAAATCTGTCCCTTTGGAATCAGAATGTTCCCTCATGCCTGGTTACCATGGAGATCTTTTTGGTCTTCAGTACAGAGCTTCTTGTGGATGTCCTCATGAAAACAGTAAACAGTTTTTGTTGTTAATTTTCTTCGCTCAGATTGCTTTGAACATTTGAACAACCGATGATAGTTGTTTTCATGAAACATTTGAATGGATGTAAACTGAGAGATGTGTGTGTGTGTGTGTGTGTGTGTGTGTGTGTGTGTGTGTGTGTGTGTGTGTGAGTCATCTGCTTACAAATGGATTAAGTAGGAGAGCTTGCAAGAGGGAAAAAAATCCTGATAGAAACTGGAGGATTTTAATGCTCATGTTGCTCTTTTATAATTTATAATAATTAATGGTAAGTTTCTCCTAAAATTCCTTGGAAAAAAAAAATATATATATATATAAAAGCACAAATGAGTCACTACACTGACACAAAAATTTACTTTGAAACAACTTATTACACAATTACAAAGAATCTGCAAATAGCATAAAAATGTTGAAGAAGGAAGACTAAAATAGTAATTGAAATAGTGTTTTCCTGCAAACATGTACTCCAATAATCTTTGAAAAATGGTGTAGGATTTATATAAAAACAGGGTTAATAAAACTAAAACAATAAAGTTTGTTCTTGAAATAAAATAACTGCAACAAAAATGTAAAAAAAAAATAATAAATCTAAAATCTAATTTACATTTAGTAAATTATTTAATGTACTAAAAGAATTAAAAGTTAAACTAAAATAAAAAATAATTACAACTATATAGACATATAAAAAAATACTGACAAAAATAAACATAAAAATTCCTTAAATTAAAATGAAAACAGAAAATATCAAATTAAAAAACTAATTCAAAATATTGAAAGTTTTCAAAAATGTTAATCTGAAATTACAAATTACTACAAAGAAATGGCAAGTTATATTGAATTAAACATGCCATTTTGAAGTAAAAAGACGATTTAATCTCAGAGAGATCTTATTTGTTGCATTGTCAGAGTATTATTACTGGTTTTCAGATTGTTGTTTAGTGTGTTCATGCAGTTGCTGTATGTTGGTTGCCAAATGGTTTCAATTTGTGTTCATGTCAGAAATCAAAAAATATGAGCAATAATGATGAAAACACATTTTTTTTCAGTATGTTTATTTGTGACGCCCACTTTTAGACTCTTAGCAACAGAAATAACCGATTGCATGTTGAAACAGAAACAGAAACAGGCCTCGTCTGCTGATATTTCCCTCGTCTGAGTCAAGCTTTGTTCTTTTATGTTGTGTAATAATAGAAAGAATCCGCACCTGCTGAGAAACACCAGCGGCCTTCAGCAGCACTGTGTGGATGTGAAGAGACAAAGAGTTCACGTTCTCCTGCTCATCATGACCTGTGGCGCTTCTTCCTCAGCAGCCCACGTACACGAAATAAAGCACTTCAAATGCATGTATCAGCCGTGGGAATTTTCTTCTGATTAAAGTATTTTTAGTGCATTGTGGCAACACATCGCCAGAAGCAGTGCTTCGCTCAAACACACCGTGCATTGAAACATCTGCTTGCTTTTCTGTCTCACTTATTTCTCATTCTCTCTCGCTCTCTGTTTATTCCTTCAGGCCCTCCATTTCTCTTTTAATAGGACTGACCTGCACTGTTTCTTTTTTTTAAGTCTTAAATAAAAAAGATTATGGGAGTATGTTTTACCAGATGCATGTTGTTTGCACCAGGGTTGCTACAGTAAACTAAAACCATAAAATAAATAAAAAAATAAAAATACTTGAAATAAAATAAACGTTAAATGAAAGAAATTATTTCTGGTAGTTTCCAAGAAAACGTTTCTCATTTAATTTAGTTTAAGTGCTAAAATAAACTCAAACTGAAAAACAAACAAATAAATAAAAACATATTAAAAGACTAATAAAATGTCAAAACATAAAAATAAACACTGAACAAAAATGTACTTTGAAACAGTTTTACCCTATTATTTTACATTTATTTCTCAATTAATTACAAATAAAATGCAAATAACACATTTAAAAAATGAAATAGTAATTGAAATAGTATTAGTAATAGAGTAATAGTCTTTTCTTGTAAACATACTACAAAAATCTTAATGTTTTTTTTTTACAACTTTGAAACATTATTTTGATGTCCTACAATAACTAAAACTGATGAAAAACAGCTAAATTACTAAAACTTTAAAACCGAAAATATAAAATAAAAATAAAAAATAATTCAAAGTATGAATAAAAACTATAATGGTATAACACTGTTTGGAATCAATTAAACAATAATAATGTCAAGACAAATAAATCAAAACAGAAAATATAAACATAAAAACGAACTGACACTATAATAATGTCTCAAATATACTGAAATAACACAGGTGTAAAATATAAGATATGATGTTAAATATAACAAAATACCTAAGAACAAACTGAGGTTAGCATGTTTTTCACTGAGTTCAGGTAATATTCAGGCGTGTGTATCCATCATTGAGTGTGTGTTTGTGTGTCTGTGATCAGGTCATTATTTCAAATGAATGGGGTTTTTTGATGGATAATATCATCTGTTGTTTATTGATCAGCGTTTCTTTCTCATTCCAGCACAGATTCAATGTGAAGAAGGTCACAAACACGCCTCCGTGTTCCTAATAAATGAACAACATCTTGATATTAATGACTGTCTGAAGATGCCATCTGACATTTCATCACTTTTGTTTCTTATTCTATGTTTTTGTAATTAAATGAATTATTTTTCTTTTTTAAATATATAATGTAATCATCCTCAAGTCAAACCTTTCTTTATTCCATATAAAAATATTTTTTAAGCCAAAAAAAAAAATTGTATATATGTATATATTTAATTGCATCAAATTAAATATATACATATATACAGTATATATATATACAGTATATATATATATATATATATATATATATATATATATGCAAGACTTGTTAACTATATTATTAGTCAATAACAACTTATGATCTGTTTCTAAATACAAAGAAAGCTATCAGAGGTATTGCATTATAATTATAATTTTATGCCTTTAACTGTAATTTTGCATTATTGACATGTTGCTAATGCAATTAACAACATGTCAGTTGTTCAGTTGCTTTGAGACAATCTTTTTTGTTTAAAGCGCTATATAAATAAAGGTGACCTGACTTAAGATAATATTATGATCATTTTATGAGAGGTAACATGGAAAGGTGTCAGGATACTATTTAAAAGACGTATTGCCAGGAGAAAGTCATACAGGTTTAATGAGAGTTAATAAGTAAATGATGACAGAATTTCTTTATGTTTTCTCTCTATTAAACAATTTTTGATTGCTTCCATTCATTGCATTTAACTAGGTGTCAGTTTACCTGCCAAGATTTATCTTAAACATTTTGGCAGCGTACGGCATTATTATCAGAGTTTTCTGACTCTCCTGTAGCTTCTAAAAATGATTGCAAACTCAGCCGATGAAAATACAAAACTCCGGTCTGTTCCGGCTCTGTAATTAGACTTCAGTTTGACAGCAGACAGCCAGAAAACATGGAATATCAGACTTGTTTACTGCGCTTTTATTTATAACTTTTATAATATGGTAAGACAAATTGGATGACGATTTGGGGCCTGACACTCAAACAACCAAGAACCAGTCTGTTTAGCATTTAAGAAGTGCCCTTTGTGAGTTTTCCTAGATTAAACCTTTAAAAAAGTGAATTTGATCAAAGACAGTTGCCGAGTTTTTTAGTGGGATTTGGCTGGGATCAAACAAATGATTTGTTCGCCATTTTGAAACGCTTTGAATTATTGGGTCAAAATTTGGTAGAGCTCATCTAAAACATGTTCTGAAGTGACCTGAGAAATTTCAAGACAGCGCCACCTAGAGTTCAGAACATATAAGGATATCTTATAAAGATCATACAAAGATATCATACAAAACACGCTCTTGAACATAATAGAGTAATTGATTTGTTTATCGTTAGATTGAGCAAAACACCTTTTGACTTATTATTTTGACTTGGCTATATGGTTCTTTTTGAATATTAAAAATATCAGGTTCTTCCGGTTCATTCTTTACAGACAGTTTCTGTTTTCTGGCTGTATTGTGTTTTTTTTTCAGTGTTTAGTTTGATTCAGCGAGCATGTTGTGATGGTTTAAAAGCACTTTTGCACTGCATAAATACAATTAATGTGAGATGTGTGTGGGTTGAGATGTGTGTTAGCAGCTTTAAAACATTTGAATCCATTTGCATGTGCTGAATATAAATCACTTAGTCCTGCGTACTGCTTTTCATAATGAATCCTTTTTAAAAACACTTCAGAAATAAAACAAGCTGAATCCATTCTATTGCACTTTTGTGATTTTCATTTGCGTAGTGTTTATAATCATCTTGCTCTTATCGATCGACCTGCAATTCTGACTTTCAGGATTGCTATAGTAGATTATATCATGAAATTCGAAAGAAAAAAAATGTCAAAATTGCGAGATTTAATCATGGATACCTGCAATAGTGTACATGAACTAACAATAAAAATTCTTATAAATAATTAATCAATTTTAGTTCATGTTACAGTAATTTAGAAAACTACTAATGCCTTGTTAACAGCAAAAAAAGAAAAGAAAAGAAAAAATATCTGTTATTTATTGGACCTTAGCTAACATGAACAATGAACAGTTGCATTTTTATTCATTAACATTAAGAAAGATGACTAAATAATGCAACTAATGTATAGCTCATTGTTAGTTATGGATTAACTAGTGTTACGTAACTAATGGGACTTCACAGATGTTCAACACGTACGTTTATTAAAATGTGTGTAAATCATGTAAAATACACGATGACATGAAAATAAGTCAAACTTCCCTAAACTACAGTAAATGACGACACATTTTTCACTTTTATGGTCAAAATGTCTTATTTTGTGATCCATGGAAAGACATATTGGTTTGAAACAAGTAAATAATGATCCTTTTCACTTTCGGGTGAGGTGAGCTATTTCCTTTTAAACGAATAAAATCTCTTCGTCTCGTCATTATAGCTCTGTGTGGAGATGATGGTTCTACTTCTGAACATAAAAAGAGGAAAGATATTACCACAGTCTATCAGCACATAGACAATGGAAACCGTGTGTCATCACTGAGAAACCCATCAGCGTTTGCAGTGCACACACACACACACACACACAGCTGTGTCGGCCCTTTCAGGGTGGGGTTCCCTTCTCCACTCATGACTCATGCTGGAAATGTGTCATGTGACTCCAGACAGCCAATCAGATGCATTAGAGCAGGGATTCCGTGTGTGTGTGTGAGTAAAAGCTTTAGCTATATAAAACATTAGAGCTTTACACAGAACTGCACTTCACCATTAACTTCCACTTACAGTTATCCGAGGAAATGGAGCTCAGAATAAAATTAAACCATATTCAAAGATGATGTGTGTAGCATATTAAGAGCATCTACACATCCCATATACTCAGAATTGGAAGAAATCTTTAACCATTTTACTCGGGCTAGAAAGCAACCACAGAACACCTTAGCAACCCCATAGTGACGCATGCTGTTATTTGAAAATTTTCAGCACATGCTTATCAAACACCCTGGCAACAACACATTATTTTCCTATTTCTTAAAACCATCATAAATGTGTAACGACTGGGGGAAGGAGTGGCAGGAAGCAAGTGCGAGATTAATGAGATTTAATGAAGACAATGAGACAATACAAAACTGAGACACAAATAACGCTGGGAGGAATGCACAGTCCAAGATGGTGGTGAGGAATGACGAATCCGGAAGGCGGAGGTGAGTTGGCAGCAGGAGAGGGTGACACAGGAACTGCGGGGAAGTGAGCCGAAGGTAAAGTGGTGTTGCTTGATGGTGGGTTGCGTAGAGTGGAAGGGGTTCCGGGGAGACATGGACATCCAACGCAGAAACACACAAGAAAGCAAGGCATAGGTTACAAACATGAAACAACGCTCTCGCAAACACAAGACGCTAGACAAGCCAATATATAGGGATGAGTAATGAGTGACAGTTGTTGCTGATGACAATTAACGGAGACGCCCACAAACTAATCAGTGCTGACGCGTAACACACAGACTTCACCCACAAAGTGCAAAACCCAGAGATCACGGTTTACCAACCGTGACAGTACCCCCCCCCCCTCTAAGAACGCCTCCTGGAGTTCCCAGAAGGGCCTACCTGCTGATTGTAATCATCAATAAGGGAGTGATCCAGTATGTCCCCTAGCAGGTACCCAACTCCTCTCCTCCGGACCGTAACTTTCCCAGTCCACCAAGTACTGGAATCCTCGTCTCCTCCTTCTCAAGTCCAGAATACGATTAACCGAATAGGTTGGTTCCCCATTTATGAGACGCGGCGGCAGGGGAACCGGGGTAGGCGGATTAATACGTGAATAAAACACGGGTTTAGTTTCGGACACATGGAAGGCGGGATGTATCCTCCCGTACGCTGGAGGTAGTTTGAGGCGGACTGTCACCGAACTAATGATACTATCTTGGTGATAGTAAACAGGCCAATGAATTTGGGAGCTAATTTGTTAGAAACGGAACGGAGAGGAATATTGTTCATAGAAAGCCACACCTTTTGACCCACGACGTAAACGGGAGGCTTTGACCGGTGGCGATCGGCCTTGGCCTTAATGCGCTCCCTCATCCGGAGCAGAGTCTCGCAGGCTCTGGTCCAGGTGCGGTGGCACCTCTGGACAAATGCGTGAGCGGAGGGGACCGCGACTTCAGATTCCAGACTAGGAAAAGCTGGTGGCTGGTAACCTAAGCTGCACTGAAACGGAGAGAGGCCCGTGGCTGACACTGGTAACGAATTGTGAGCATACTCCACCATAGAGAGTTGTTGGCTCCAGGAAGAAGGATTCTTGGAGACCAAACATCGCAACGTTCTTTCTAAATCTTGGTTGGCTCGCTCAGACTGCCTGTTACTCTGGGGATGATAACCTGAAAACAGGCTAACCGTCGCTCCTAGCAACTTACAAAATTCTTTCCAAAATTTGGATATGAATTGGGATCCCCTGTCAGAAACCACGTCTACCGGGAGGCCATGTAACCGAAAGACGTGATCTAGGACCGTGACCGCTGTCTCCTTGGCTGTTGGTAATTTGGGCAAGGGAATGAAATGTGCCGCCTTCGAGAACCGGTCCACTACGGTCAAAACGACCGTCATGCCATTAGAGGGTGGGAGGGCGGTAACAAAATCTAGTGCGATATGTGACCAGGGTCTCGAAGGGACAGACAGCGGTTGAAGAAGCCCATCAGGAGGCCGGTTAGATGACTTACCACTGACGCAAACTGAGCAAGCCAAAACAAAATCGTGGACGTCACGAGCCATAAGTGGCCACCAGAATCGTTGTCTAACTAACCCCTTGGTTCGGCTTATCCCTGGATGACAAGCAACGTTAGAGCAGTGACCCCACTGAATAACTTCGGACCGTAACTCTTCCGGCACAAATAAACGATTCGGTGGGCAACCCGGCGGAGGCGTTACCTCTTCTAAGGCCGTCTTGACCTTCGATTCGACCTCCCATACAAGTGCTGAGACGACTATTTTCTCAGGTAAAATACACTCGGGAGTCACCGGGCGGGCGGAGGGATCAAAAAGACGTGACAAAGAATTGGGTTTGACATTTTTGAAACCCGGGCGGTACAACAGAGTAAAATCAACACGACCAAAAAAAAAGTGCCCACCGAGCCTGCCTGGAATTGAGTCTTTTGGCAGTTCTAATGTACTCTAAATTCTTGTGATCGGTCCAAACAATGAAAGGTACCCCTGAACCTTCCAACCAGTGACGCCACTCCTCTAAAGCTAATTTGACGGCCAACAATTCTCTGTTACCAATGTCATAATTTCGTTCAGCAGGAGATAACCGATGAGAGAAATACGCGCAGGGATGCATCTTATTGTCCGAGGCAGCACGTTGGGAAAGAACTGCTCCTACCCCCACCTCTGATGCGTCGACCTCCACCACGAACTGCCGTGTGGGATCAGGGGCTACAAGGATGAGAGCCGAAACGAAGCGGCTCTTGAGGTTGGTGAATGCAGTTTCGGCTGCATCCGACCACCGGAACGGAGTACTGGGGGAGGTCAAGGCCGTCAAAGGTGAGACTAGTTGGCTGAAATTACGAATGAAACGTCGAAAGAAGTTTGGCGAACCCCAGAAACCGCTGTAGGGCCTTACGGGAATCTGGAGATGGCCAATCTATCACAGCCTTAACTTTGTCAGGATCCATACGTATTCCCTCGGACGAGACGATATACCCTAGGAAGGGAACAGACTGTGCATGGAATACGCATTTCTCCACCTTGACAAAAAGCCCATTCTCGAGTAACCTCTGGAGTTCCTGGAGAGATGAAGAAAAAATCAGTATGTCATCCAGGTAAACATATATAAACTGATCTACCATGTCTCTCAACACGTCATTAACGAGTGCTTGGAAAACCCCTGGCGAGTTGGAGAGCCCGAACGGCATCACCAAATATTCAAATTGCCCTCCAGGGGTGTTAAAGGCGGTTTTCCATTCATCCCCATTCCTGATGCGGACCAAATGATAAGCGTTACGTAAATCCAATTTTGTGAATGCGGATGCTCCCTGTAACCTCTCGAAAGCTGAAGACATCAACGGTAATGGAAAGGTGTTCTTTATTGTGATGTTGTTCAGCTCTCGGTAGTCAATACAAGGTCGCAGAGAACCATCCTTCTTACCCACAAAAAAGAATCCCGCCCCCGCTGGAGAAGAGGAAGGGCGGATGAACCTCAATGCCAAGGAATCAGAAATGTATTTCTCCATGGCCTCCCTCTCCGGAATAGAAAGAGAGTAAAGTTTGCCTTTAGGCAGAGACTTACCTGGCACTAAATCTATAGCACAGTCGTAGGGACGATGCGGAGGAAAAGAAGCAGCAGGGGACTTACTGAACACCTCCTTCAGGTCCAAGTACTCTGTGGGCATGTTTGATAACACCATGGTCTCTTTCTGAAAGACAGAAACAGGCACAACAGGACAAGCAGAAACCAGACAAGACTCATGACAACTTTCACTCCACAAGGTGACAGTGTTGGAACCCCAATCCACTCGTGGATTATGTTTGATTAACTAGGGGTGACCTAAAACAATGGGAGCTACAGGGGAGTCCATGAGGTAAAAGGATATGGTTTCACTGTGGTTGCCTGAGGTGAGCAGAGTGATGGGTTCAGTGTAGTAGGTAACGTGTGGCAGTTCCTGGCCATTGAGTGCGGTGACATGGATCGGATGAGACACAGGAAGGACATGAAGGTTCAAGTGACGTGCAAGGAGAGAGTCAATGAAATTACCTTCGGCCCCAGAGTCCAGAAGGGCATGACAGTTGTGAGTGTGGTTCTCCCACTGCAGTTTCACCGGAAGGAGAGTCGATGATGTGGTTGAGGACTTCCCGGCGGAGATCCCACCTGATAGTAGCCTCAAACTTACTATCGGGCTGGCTCTTTTACCGGGCATGAATGGATGGAATGCTCCGAGCCACCGCAATATAAACACAGTCCTTGGGACCTCCGCCGCTCTCTCTCCCTCCGGGAAAGCTGAGCTCTACCCACCTGCATGGGTTCGTGATCGTAGACGGGGCCGACCATGTTCTCTCGACTCGAGCGGCCCCTTTCCGGAGAGACGTGAAGGCGTGTAGGACTGACTTGTCTACCCAGGCGGTTAATCCGAGCGTCCACCCGAAGGGCCAGGTCGATTAGGCCGTTGAGCGTTGGGGGCAGCTCGAGGAGGTAGATCTCCTTCTGAACACGGTCGGCCAGCCCATGCAGGAATCGATCCCACTTCGCCACCTCGTTCCACGGGCACACGGCCGCCAGGATGCGGAACTGAATGGAATAGTCCGCCACTGATGATTTTCCTTGTTTCAGGTCCGAGAGCTGGTGAGCGGCCTTCCTGCCGGCCGCAGCTCGATCGAAGACCCGTTTCATCTCTTCAGAGAGGGAGTGGAACGAGGCGCAACACAGATGTTGATTCTCACACACCGCCGTCCCCCATAAGACGGCCCTGCCAGAGAGTAGGGTAAGAGCAAACGCAACCTTGGACTCCTCTGTTGCGAAGGTGCGGGGCTGCAATGCAAAATGCATGGAACATTTGTTAAGGAAAGTCTTGCAAAAGTTTGGCTAACCGGAGTAACTCTCTGGCACCGGAAGTCGCGGCTCTGGCCGGAAGTGGTCCTGGGTGGTCTCCCGGGGGACGGGCGGCGCAGGTGGTGCGGTGGGCGCAGTGGGAGAGGTGAGTTGATGAATCTGCTGGGTGAGCTCGGACACCTGTGTCACCAGCCCTTGGATCGCACGTCCGGTGTTCACGATGCTCTCCTGCTGCTGATCCATGCGGTTGACGCTGTTGTGAATGAATTCAGACAGTGAAGTGGTGCTCGCTGCTTCCATGGTTGGTGAGAGCATTCTGTAACGACTGGGTGAAGGAGTGGCAGGAAGCAAGTGCGAGATTAATGAGATTTAATGAAGACAATGAGACAATACAAAACTGAGACACAAATAACGCTGGGAGGAATGCACAGTCCAAGATGGTGGTGAGGAATGACGAATCCGGAAGGCGGAGGTGAGTTGGCAGCAGGAGAGGGTGACACAGGAACTGCGGGGAAGCGAGCCGAAGGTAAGTGGTGTTGCTTGGTGGTGGGTTGCGTAGAGTGGACGGGGTTCTGGACGGGGTTCCGGGAAGACACAATGCTCTCACGAACACAAGACTTTAGACAAGCCAATATATAGGGATGAGTAATGAGTGACAGCTGTTGCTGATGACAATTAACGGAGACGCCCACAAACTAATCAGTGCTGACGCGTAACACACAGACTTCAGCCACAAAGTGCAAAACCCAGAGATCACAGTTTACCAACCGTAACAAAATGACACACACAAGCTGTTTAATGCATTTTTAGCCAAACGCCATGAAGATGTTAAATATTTCAGTATTTCATCTGAATAGAAAGGATATAAATAAAAAATAAAGGATATTTTGTTATTCTAAAGAATTAAAGCTATGCTTATGTTATGCATCCATGATTCTGCTGTGTTAAGAGTGCTCTTTAAGATGTCGACATGGTTGCTAGGTGTTCTGAGTGATTTCATTGTGTTGCTATTTGGTTGCTAGGTGTTCTGAGTGGTTCCCAGGGAGTTGCTATGTGGTTGCTAGGTGTTCTGAGTGGTTCCCAGGGAGTTGCTATGTGATTGCTAGGTTTTCTGAGTGTTTTTGTATTGTTGCTATGTGGTTGCTAGGTGTTCTGAATGGTTTTTAATGTTGCTATGTGGTTGCTAAGGTGTTCTGAGTGTTTTTTTATTGTTGCTATGTGGTTGCTAGGTATTCTGAGTGGTTTTTACTGTTGCTATGTGGTTTCTAAGGTGTTCTGAGTGGTTTTATTGTTGCTATGTGGTTTCTATGTGTTCTGAGTGTTTTTTTTATTGTTGCTATGTGGTTGCTAGGTGTTTTGAGTGTTTTTTTATTGTTGCTATATGGTTGCTAGGTGTTCTGAGTGGTTTTTAATGTTGCTATGTGGTTAATCAGGTGTTCTGAGTGTTTATTATGGTATTGCTAGGTGGTTGCTATGATTTTCTGGTCTGTAAATATGGCTTGTGTCCTTCAATATTCATTTGTTTGATTTTTTTTTCAACTGTTTTCTGGTAAAAAAATTTTTTGCATCTGATCACTTAGTAAAATGATGCATGATTTCACAAATGCTGTGGAGGAAGATAGAACATTACAGTCCTGATTTCTTAACACACACACACACACACACCCAGGCTTCTGCTCGGTGGAGAAAAAAGCCAATTAACATCAATGTCAGCAGTCATTTATTATCCACAGAAGTGAACTGAGGTGACAGCGAGAGGAAGAACCTGCACACCTACTCTATAATGCTCACTCTTTCTCACTCTTTCTCTCTGTTTCTCTCCATATTTCTCTTCTCCTCACCTGTAAAGCAGCTGGGGTTTGTATGCTGTTTGCTGATGGCTTTTCCAGCTCATTGTTCCTCAGATCCCACGTTATATTGACAGAGCCACATCTGATGTCTGCAAACACACGCACACCTGAACCAGGTGTTTGACAGCGCATCTCTCACACGAGACGAGGACTACAGCCGTCTGACAACACAAGATCTGTCAAGGGGTGAGCTAAATGGATCTTCATAGAAATTATTTCATTTACTACATATATGTATATACTGGTGATTTAAAACTATTTACACCACTGTCAAAACTTTGGAATAATTAAGAATTTTAAAAGAAGTCTCTTCTGCTCACCAAGGCTGCATTTATTTGATCAAAAATACAGTAAAACTGTTAAACAGTGAAATATTATTACAATCTAAAGTACAGTAATTGTTTTCTATATGAATATCTGTTCAAAAGTAATGCATTCCTGTGATCAAATTTCCAAAAATATGAAGCTGAACAGTTGTTTTCAACATTGATAATAATCAGAAATCTTTCTTGAGAATGATTTCTGAAGATCATGTGACATTGAAGACTAAAGTAAAAATTCAGATGCGCATCGCAGAAATAAATTACAGTTTAACAGATATTCACAAAGACAACAGCTATTTTAAATTGTAAAAATATTTCACATTTTACCATATTTTTGATCAAATAAACGCAGCCTTGCTTAGACTTCTGTTTTGATTATTCCAACATTTCACTGGTACTGTAAGACTGAAAAATTCCAAACGTTGAAATGACACACAGTTAATTGTCCTTCACCATAAAGCATGTCAGCGTAACATCTGACCGAACTATAATCACTTCATTTACCGCAGTAAAAAAAAATCACATGCGACAGAAACTCATTAACAGCTTAACCATCACAGCGATGACTGACACCCGCCCACTCCTGTCCGCTCGTGTTATCACACCTGTCATGTGACCTAACTGTTGCTACAGCACTAAGCAGGTCATTTGTGGAAATGTGGAGAAGTTCACGTGAGCATTTGTTCGGCTGCACTATGAAGGGCTGCTCGTCTATTCAGGCTTAGATAAGTGCTGCAAGTGTGACGCTGAGCCCTGAGGTCAAAACAGATGCTATTCATGAACAACAGAACCGAGAGACACAAATGGAGCTAATTATAATCTTTCCTGAATAAAAAGGGCAAACGACTGAGGTATTGAAAAGATTGTGTTTACTTTTTTATTAATCCAAGCGGGGCGGCACTTAAAAATAACATCCGCTGATGGACGTCATTCATTAGGGCTTTCAGGCTTTTCCAGCACACACACACACTTTCACGCTGGGTTTCAGTCTCTGAAAGAGTCCGTGTGTCTCAAATCTTTTACACACACACACACACACACACACACACACACACGGTCTGCAGCAGCTCTGCGCTTGCTGTATGAAGCTCAAATGATGAATCCCGTCCTTTGAGTAATTCACAAAGGGCAGTTCGGCATTATGTCGGCTTTCTTGGCCTTGAACAATTCCTTTAAGCGTTTCCCTGCCAGATGAAATCCACAGGCAGATACAGGGAATTCCCACACAAATCCATCATGACTGTCATGAACCACCACAGATTTACACTAGCGTTCAAAAGTTTCAGGCTTCAGTGTCACATGATCTTCAGAAATCATTCTAATATGCTGATTTTCTGCTCAAGAAACATTTCTGATTATTATCAATGTTGACAGCAGTTGTGTTGCTTCATATGTTTTGTGGAAACCTTGATAGATTTTATTTTTCATGATTCTTTTAATGAATAGAAAGTTCAAAAGAACAGCATTTATTTGAAACAAATAATTTGTAACATTATAAATGTCTTTAATACCCCTTTTGTTGAATAAAAGTAAAAACTTATAAAAAGAAAAACCGAATGAAATTAACTGTAATTTTTTTGTGTGTGTGTATATGGCTGTTTTATAAATTATAGGAAACTTTCATACAGTACTTTTATATTTAGGATCACTTAAATGCACGTTTTAATAAATAAGGTCTCTGGTTTCCAAACAGGTTTCCAAAGTAATGCCCCTCCCACCTCCTATTTAGCTCCACCCCCGGTCTGCCATTAGTTTAACTAAATTCACACATCTTATTTCTGCTTTGATCTTTGACCCCTGCCGCACTGATTACAGCTTTGGAACACTCAAATATAGCTCTTTGTTTTACAGATAACATTGGGGACAGACACTCGCCGTAAGAACAGCACTTAAGGAGGATGGGAAATGTTACTGCTGACTGAGAGGGTAAAATCAGCCGCTCTGTGGGTCAGACCGAGAGATAGAGGAGAATGCAAGGTTAATTACATCAGACAGGCCGAGAAAATAGAGCATGTGTGGAGGCTTGCAGTAAGAAGGTCCTTTCTCGAGGTCCAGCCAATGTCAGTGTTTAATATCCTCCTCCATTGAAAAAGTCCATCTCCTGTTGTCTCTCACATTAAAATCCACCCACATATTTGTTTAGAGATATTTTGGACTGTTTTGGCTTGTAAAAGGTGCTTGATCTTGTCAAATGTCTCTTTTTTCATTGAAGCGAGTTATTATAGATTATGGACTCATATTTTAGCCTACAGCAATGGTTTGAAGTTAAAATGTCTTAATGATGGATTTGTTTCTTACAAACATACAGCTTTTGTTTTCTCCAGATGTTAACTGATGGACCGGAGTGCTATGGATTATTGTGATGTTTTTTATCAGAGCATTTATTGCTGAGAAAGTGATGGAATGCTACATTTCTCCAAACCTGATGAAGAAACAAACTACATCTACATTTTTGAGTACACTGTAAACCCGAACAGTGAAAATTAATTTAAGTTAATTTCACTCAAATAATAATGAAAGTTCATTAGACTTAATTGAAATAAGTTCTGTAAGCTCAAAATGCTGTTGTAGTAAGGTGAACTTAAAATTATTGCGTTTTCTAGGTCCCAGCATGCTTTGCATCTACCATAACATTAAAATAAATATAGAAATTAAGTGTTATTTTGTGTGTTTTTACACAAGATTTATATAGAGAGACATAAGTAAGTACTCAAATGTTGTGTTATGTTAGGATTTACATATGTTTCTGTTATGTTGGTTTTGTAGTGTTACCTTTGTGGTGAAGAGTAGAGCCTGTGGTTAGGTTGAGGATGGAAAGCAAAACTTAAAGGCTTATATGCATGATGATTGAATATTTATATGTAAGTATTGTGAGTCTTTTTCATAACTAGTACATTCCAGTGTGCTGTTGTTACTTTGTTTACTCAAATATTTTAAGACAGTAAGTTTCCACAAATGCTTTGAGTATTCTTAACTTACCAGGTTTACAGTGTAGGTTTTCAGCTAATTTTCATTTTTGTGTGAACTGTTCCTTTAAGTAAGGAGTTATCAAAGAAGGTAGGTCATGTGCACTAAAGTTCAAAGCAGGTTTGTGTGTCTGCTTAATGAGTAATGAGCAGCATCATTTCGGAAAGTTTGCATGCAGAAAGTGAATGCTTTGGCAGACAGAGGAGAATTTAAACAGGCACCAATTACACCCTTCCCATCCGCCTACAAAGGTCTTCACACACACACACACACACTTTACTAACAGCTCCCTGTTTTCCAGGTTATTTGGATGAAATTAGACGCCCACTGATGCACGTAATTGCATATCAATTAAAACCAATATCACATGTCCAGAAGATGATGTATAGATATTTGAGAACATTGTGTTGCTATTTACAAAACTTTGTACTTTCTTCAGTGCTGTATCTATGTGTGTGTATACAGTATATATATATTTATTTGAACCATTAAGATGTTTTTGTTAGTTTTACCTTTGGTCACATGATGATTATAGATGATCTGATCATTGCCTCCTCACTCAAGGGACCACCTGATTTCTGTCCCACAATCCTTTGCTCTAATCAATATGTCACCATGGCAACATGCCGCCCTCTCACACTCACAGGAAAAGTTTTGAGAGAGGATTGGAGGCGGAGTTATTCAAATCAAAGAGAGCATGCTAATAATTACAGGGTCACCAGTGAAACTACAGCTGTCTGGAAATATGCATGTGCATGTGAGCACAATATTGCATTTTTTATTGAATTTTATTGAATAACCAATATGCATATATTAAATCACATCATGTCCATGTATAGTATTACATTACATTATATGTAGTGATAGACAAATATATTATTACCAGTGTGTGTATATATAAATTTCTTAACTATTTACAAATAATTAATTATTAATAATAATAATTAATAATAGTTTAGATTTATAATTCCTGAAATGATCAATTAAATTAATTTAATACAAATTAAATATGATAACTATAAGATTTTAATATATATATATTTTACTATATACCATTAAAGTATTTAATTAAATCAACCACTGAAATAAATCAACTTAATCTGAATATGTGTATATACAGTATAATTTTACTAAAGCTTTGGAAATGTAAAGCTGTTTTTATCATGCCAGTAAAGTTTCTTGAATGGTAAGAGAGAAGGAAACTTTAAGAGTGCCCATTTGAGCTGAAAAACTCGAAACAGCTGGTGTTGGATGTGAATGCGAGTGCATTAGCATATTTATTGTGGCCATTAGAATGAGCAGGGAACCCTGCACTCTTCCTTCCTGCATCTTCATCCCTCTTTTGATTCTCAAGACTTCCAAGAGGAGGAGAGCTGAATGATAGAGTTCGGGGTGGTTCTTTCCGTGCGGGTGGAGAGGCCGGATAGGATGTGAGATGGATTTCTCTCCCAACAGCTCTCCAGGGAACCGTTATAGCTCTAAACAAAACAAAAAAACCTCCTTGAGGCAGGAACTCATTTCACACAAGCTCCTCGTCTTTATTTTATGCCTTTGTGATGTTAATGGACACTGACTTAAAAACCCATCAGAACTCCTGTTAGAGTCAGTGCTGTGAACTTCAGCTAAAACTCTGGAGCTTCTGATCCCAGCTGATGTCACGGTTCTGAGGGGAGGCGATCGTGAACGTTTCCTTTCATATTCACTTGTGCATTTGGGTCTGTTCTATGTGGTTACACTCTATACAAGATCAGTCCTGTGTAGTTTTATAGAGTCTGTTATATATTCATCTGATCTACGATATTCTGTTATATGGTTCTGAGTAGATCTGTTTTGTGCAGATGCGGACGGTTCTTTATAGATCTATTTTGTGTAAATGTGATGTACGTGGTTCTGTGTGATTCTTAGTAGAGATATTTAATGTAAATCTGACCTTTGTGGTTCTTTAGGGTTTGTACAGTAGATCTTTATGTTTTTGATCTATGATGTTCTGTTTCAGATTCTAAGATCTGTTCAAATCTGATCTGTGTGGTTCTACAGGGTTCTCTAGTGTATGAATCTGCTGTGTGGGGTTTGTTCTGGATGCTTCAGTTCTACCTTGCACTCTCGGACACCTGCTCTTCCACAAGTGACATCGCCTGCAATCTTTTTTATTTATTTATTTGTTTTAAATTGAATCTCTTAACATTTTACAAAAGCAGGTGGTGAAGACAACATAAAAGAGCAACACCTGCACTCTCCACTTCCTGCAAGGTCTCTTGCAATCGACACAAATCGTGCGTGTTGCCAATGGAGAAAATACGCTGTGGCGGTTAAATGATTAAAACTATTTTTTTTTAGATATGCAGGTCTTGTCTTTTTCTCCAACAGGTGACTTGCAGGACCCTGTACGTTATGGTACTAGATTAGTTTTAATCGTTTTTCCATTGGCAACACACAGGATTTGTGTCGATTGCAGTTGGTGAAGCAACATTTATATTTTGTTCCCTTAATGTTGTCTTCATCACCTGGCTACTTTTGTAAAATGTTGAGGGATTCAATTTAAAAGAAATAAAATAAAATAAAATAAAAAAGACTGCAAGTGACGTCACTTGCGGAAGCGCATGTGTATGAGAGAGCACGTGCCCGAGTCTAGTGCAGTTCTATGTGTTCTCTTCTTCAGAACCTTGGAGAGTTCCATTCCGAGCGTCCCGCTCGAGTCTGAGCAGATCACATGATCTCCTGCCTGGCTATGAGTCGCCTTCAGAACCACAGTGCCGCGGTTTTTTTCTTATTGATGCGTGAGTCTCGGGGGAAGCGCAGAAAGTTAAAAACACCGAAACACGAGTCACTCCAACAAAAGCAGGAAAATGCCCCAGAGACTCCAGAGAATCGTGACTCGCGGAGAAAGAGCAATGCGTCACGAGTGGGTGTGGTGTTCGAATCCACGCATACAGTCATCATTTATCCTCACTATGATCCTAACGCGCTCATTCTGCTCCCCTGCCCCCCGTCGCGTTACATTCAGCGGGGCTGCCCGCCATACAACTATTGATTTCCTCTCTCTCCCTCCCTCCTTCTATCTCTCTCTCTCCATCACTTCTTATCTTTTCTTCAAGTGCTGCAGAGAGCGCGGCCGCTGCTGCATTGTGAGGAGAGAAAGAATAACGCTAAAGGAAGATCCGCGTTCACGCGCTCAGATGGCCGCGCGCCCGTGAAATCTGGACTCGCGCACATTCGGTAAGTGATTGAGTTTTTCTGCAGGTTTTACGCACAAGTCTAAAACGTAAAATTAACTTTAGCTTCATACGGGGAACGTTCAAACGGACGCGTTGTTGCGTTCGCGCGGTTTCGGCACGCATTAAAAAAAAAGTTGAAGTGTTTTTAACAGAACACGCCAGGTTACGAATGCAACACAAAGACGCAAATCTTAAGCTTGTGTACATTAATTAATAATTACAGCGGAACGTGTCCCGTGTAAACGCTTCTAATTAAAAGCGGTGTCGAATCTGATTTATATTTATGGCGTTTCATCTGTGATAAAAAAAAATTCTCTTGAAGTGTGTAGCCTATAAAAAAAAAAAAAAAAAAGCCAAGAATGCAAAACGCATGAAACAATTACTGTAACTTCTCTTGTAGGCCTATGTCATGGTTGTATGGTTTTGCTCAAAGGTATAATAAAGGTGTACTAATTAATATGCAAACACATATATATTTATGTGTTAATTATATTTTTCAAATTAAACTGGACTGTGTTAGGGTGGACATTTAAAATTATAGAATTTGAGATTTTAAGCAGGAATTTACGAGGTTGTGCGCCGTTGCATAATTAATATGTGCTAACAAAAAAGTTAAAAACTGTTATTTGTAATCCATTATAAATTCATTTTGAATTTAAGAGGCAGAAAAATTGTTCGAGAGCAAACATTCAATATTTTAAAGCTTGTACACTGTATTTTTTTTCCACTGTTGAATACAAAAGGAGAAAATATTTTTCTGATATATATAAAAAATTGGTATGCATGTCTGTCAAGCTCAAAAAAGGACCAAAACACCATATAAT